>NC_056615.1:29993547-29993627 GCF_018340385.1 Cyprinus carpio | reverse complement strand
TAAAGTTAAAAAAAGTGAAATCATAATCAGTGATCCTTTAAGTACCCTCTGACATAGATGAATAGTCATATGGCACAAAA
>NC_056615.1:29980672-29993154 GCF_018340385.1 Cyprinus carpio | reverse complement strand
TTTCATTTTTCTACTTACAAAATTAAACAAAAAATCAAATGACCAAAAGATACACGGACCCCGCTCCCACAAACATTCTAATATTGCATAATTTTCTCGCATCAGGGAGCATCTATCAATACTCAAGAGTATTTAAATCTCTTTTGAATAAGCGCTCGCTGTTCAGTTTCACTTCTGTTTACGCGATCATGCGCGCTCTGTGTAAAGTAAGTTCAGATATTTGTCAGTGAGCTCAGGATCTGTTGAGAAGCAAATCCTCCAGCATGGTCTGAAATGTTGCTTAAATTACATTTGACTGAAATGGCATCTGTATGAATACATTTCCATGTCGCTATAGATAAACTCTGTAGACTATGATTGTTAGTTTTGGGTGGCGAAGAGAGCCGGTAGCCACCTGTGCTAGTTGTAAAGGGTACCTGTTTTAGCTAGAGCAATGGATCAATAAGTCATAAACAAGTAACTGTCAAGAAAACAACAATAAATATTAGTTTAGTTAGAAATACATTTTCACACTACTTTAACCACACCCCAGCCCCCCCCCAGCGGAAACCAGCGGCACCCACTGTCCTCTTTTTGGAAAACTAAAATATGGTCACCCTACATGGCGTTCATGCACGCACAGAACTACTAAGAAGGTACCTCTTTGTTTCACAGACACACCGTGAAATTAATGTTGAATTGCTTTGCTTGTTAAAATAATGTAAACCCATGAGGTAAGAGCATATTCATATAATCCAATTAATCTTAAAGGTGTTCATAGTGGTGAAATCTAAGTAATTAAGGCCACCATTCTCATATATTCATAATCAGTCTTTTTAATGTGTTTCGATTTGTCTATAGGAAATCAAATGGCATCAATATTTTTACTAGCATGGTTATCAAGATACAAAAGATAAGGAGGCACACACTTTCAGCCTTCTCTTATGAGAACTTAACCTCCCCTCGAGAGACTTTGAAGCCAGAAGTTGAGTTTTCTTTACTCCCATCAATCATGGGGTTAAAAACGCATATGGAGTTCATTATTTCAGCTGGTCTTAAACAATAATGTTTCCTAAGTATGCAAAACACTATCGCTTTACAGAAATGTTTTAAGCAAATATCTGTTAAACCAGTCTTTAGCAGCCATAAGTTCACATTTACTAATATTGAGATAGAGAACAGAGGCACTCCAGAAAACCATATCAATGATTAACTGCAATTCGAATTTGACAACTTATTAATAACATTAACTGCAATCGAATTTGACAACTTTATTTGTTTATTTATTTTTAAAGGGGTCGTATCTTTGGTTAACTGATCGGCAATTAATTTTTTCATTTGCGAGAGCGACACCCTTAAGCATACTTACTTTAACATGCACAGATAATGAGTGGGTTACAAGCAGGCAAGATGTTGGAGAGAGAAGGTCAACATGTGAAATACGTCATAGAAGTGGTCAAGTGTAAAGAAAAGCACGCAAGTGTGGGTATGTGGACAAAGCAAAGCAACACAAGTTTCTAAGGCTGTTAATCTTCCACCGGAAGACGACGCGCGATAATCCGCGGCTGTAGGTGCACGAGAGCGTGAGCGTGCGTCAGGTGAGCTTGTGGAGTTTCGCGGCTGGAGGTGTTTACCTGACGTCATCCGACGGCGCAGTTACTCCACCAAAGATTCTTACAGACAATACAACCTTTAAGCTACCATCCAAGATCAGCGCGAGCCGATGCCGGAGATGATCGATTCAGAAAGGCGCTGGAAAGCGGTGGATCTGCTCGAGATCATTTCACAAGCGGTTATTATTGATCGCGAAGTCTAAAGATGGGCCGTAGAAACGGGGAGGAAGAGCAAAACAACTCAGGTATGAGTAAGACTGTTTCTGAGTACGGTGAAAACGCTTTCATAGGAGTTCGCTATTATGGAACATGTCATCTGTTCGAAGTTTTTCAGTGTTACAAATATATAATCAGTATATGAATCATATGTTGTTATATTTTGTGACACTGAAGAACATCTATATAATGATAGAGAGTTGATAGAAGTTGGCAAGATAAATACAATATCAGGGAAATGGAACAATTGTGATTACTATAAATGCCTATAAATTTAAAGCGTGAAAAATTAATATTTATAGTGAGTACTTTGTATATTTTACATAGTGAATACTGTAAATTGTTTCCTAGTTCTCCTACGCTCTAAAATGTTGGGTGTTGTGTGTGTGTGGTGGGTATTATATATATATATGGTGTGTGTGGGTTGTGTGTGTGTGTGTGTGTGTGTAAATCGAAAAAATATTATATTATGAATCTGTTTATGAAATAGAATTATAATATATATATATCTCTATAGATATATATATATATATAGAATATATATATATATACTGTAGCCTATATATTAAAGTCTTTTATAAATGTATCATATTTTATAAATTGTGTATAGCCTATATAAAAAATAATTTATAAAACAAGATTTTAATAAAACGTTTTTATATAAATTAATTAACTTTTATCCAGTAATCATGAATAACTATAAAAGTCATAGAAATTAATTCTGGATCCCTGTGTTTAGGGTGACTTTTTTGATAGTCTGTTATAAATTAAAAAAACTAAATCAACAAAAATAATTTTAAAATGCTGTATCTTTTAGTTAAGTAAACACATGTGTGTATTCAGTATTCACAGCGACTGACTCTTGCAAACAATAGCTTGTTTTGTAAAGGTTGAGCTCGTGAACCTGATCCAGCGCTTATATTATACAGACCTGAACCTGCCAAAACTGATCATTCTGTACCCTTCGGTCCAACAGTCTGTTGAGAGAATTTACTTTCTGAGATGCTGTTGTGAAGTCACAGCTCATCCTGATCTTAAGTGTCAAATCTTTGTAGATGCCATTATAGTTAAAGGGTATCTGCACACTTTACAATGCCATAATGGATAAATAGGTCTTCATTCTTGCACTTGACTTCTCAGCATTGTTTCAACATTCAGGGTCAGTGCTCTTCTTCCTGTGTACATTTAAGCAAAGAAAGAGAGCGTGTCTCTTTAAGGTCTGGGTGCCTTTCTTTTGGTTTGTCTGGGAATACTCTCAAGATCTGGTGTTTGTTTGGGTGCGATCATGGGTATTTTTCTTTCTGCCAGCACCGTCAGGAGAATGCTGGAGATGAACATTTCTCTGGAGGTTTAGTTACTGGGTAACAAGTCTGTTGGTCAACATTTAGCACTCAGAAAAAAAGAGGGACAAAAGTTGTCACTGGGGACGCGAGTACCTTTTGAAAGGCACAAGCACACCTTTGTACCTAAAAGAGTCCATATTGGTACCATAAAGGTGCATATTAGGTACCCTAAAAGTGTACCTTTTTGAAAGGTACCACCCGAGTGACACAGCTTTTTGTACCTTTTTTTCTGAGTCAACAAGGAAAGAATCAAATATCATAAATGCATTTATGTTCTCCCTTCTTTACTCAGTTTTGCACACACCTAGCTACTGTAAATGAGGATATCATTTTGTTGCAGTGTGGAAGCAATTTGAAATTGTTTCCTGATATATATGTGACTCAGTTTTGCACACACCTAGCTACTGTAAATGAGGATATCACAACACTCTTATTGTTTATACTGTATATAAAGCTAGTTTTAATTATTATAAACTCGCCCTTACATTGAGGAAACATTTTCGCATTAAGGCAAGGCACCCCAGGCAGACAGATAAATAACCAATAAAATAATAATATCCAGAAGTTTTCACCATACTTCCAAAGTTGATTGAGCAGATTAAGAATTGCAAACATTGTTTGTAAAGCAAGTTTTAAATATGCATGTAAAAATGTATGTGTTTAAATATATACAAAATAATGTAATATCTAATTAAATGTGCACACATTTGCATAAAATTCCAGAACAGAAATGTGAATAGTATACTGGATAAAAACAATAAAACCAATCTTTCAATAAAAAACAAAACAAAGAAAGTATGTTTATTTTGGATGTCTCCTTTTATCAATACATAAATCAGTAAATACAAGCAAAAAAAAAGAAAGTGAGGAGAAAAGTGGAAGAGAAAAATCTACAGATGCAAATATATAAATATAAAAATATATATAATATATTTTTATAAATATAAGTGCAATAAAATAAACACTTTAAAGTCTTTATTCCATGTTTTCTTTCCACTAGTCTGAAACAATACATTATAAAAATAATCTCAAAATTAACAGTGCATGGAAAAAAAATTGCTTTATTTATTGAACAATTTTAAAATTATACTCCAAATGTCCACAAAGGGAGGATTTGTCAGGTTTCCCCCACATTCTGTTTTATATTAAATTTGGTGTGAAATGACAATTCACTCTATCTGTTATCTAAATGCATGTTATTGATCGTATTCTGAATGATTAATCTGTTAATAGGTTCCATTTTAAAATGCATTTTTTTTATTATTAATTCCATAACTAAATCTTTTGCTGACCTCTCTCTGAAGACATATGCAGGATTTCTCCAACCATTTCGTTCAGTTAAAGGGATACTCCACCCCAAAATGAAAATTTTGTCATTAATGTCACTACCCCCACATGTCGTTCCAAAACCCATAAAAACTTTGTTAGTCTTCGAAACACAATTTAAAATATTTTGGATGAAAACTGGGAGGCTTGTGACTGTCCCATAGACTGCCAAATAAATAACAGTGTCAAGGTCCATAAAAGGTATGAAAGTCGTCGTCAGAATACTCCTTCTGCCGTCAGTCAACCATAATGTTATGAAGCGACACGAATACTTTTGTAAGCGAAGAAATCAAAAATAATGACTTTATTCAACAATTCCTTTGTCAGCGTTCTCCTCTGTGTCTCTTCATATCACCGTATGCTGCGTATGCCCTTCTGTATCATCCGCACCACAAGGATGTGCTGTTTCTACGTGTATTTAGCTTTGATTTGAAAGAAAACAGCACATCCTTGTGTCGCAGCTGTTGACAAAGGAATTGTTGAATAAAGTCGTTATTTCTTCGCTTACAAAAAGTATTCTTGTCGCTTCATAATGTTACGGTTTAACTACTGATGGCAGATGGACTATTCTGACGATGTCTTTCATACTTTTCTGGACCTTGACACTGTTATTTACTTGGCAGTCTATGGGACAGTCACAAGCCTCCAGGTTTTCATCCAGAATATCTTAAATTGTGTTCCGAAGACAAACGAAGCTTTTACGGGTTTGGAACGACATGGGGGTAAGTGATTAATGACAAAATGTTCATTTTGGGGTGGAGTATCCTTTTAAACCCCGTCCCTTTCTTATAATCAACTGCAAGGTTGCATACATTTTTGGAGTGCCATGCCCACATCTCAATATCCAATTAACAACCGAGAGATAGAAGCAAGTCTCCGCCCTGCATTTTTTCTTAATCCATTTGAAACGGATGTATGTTGCAATATGGAAAAAAGGTCTAGTGCTACTTCTGTTTAATCGTAACTTTAAGTTAATTCTAATATTGATAGAAGAACCCACACCCTAAAAGAAAACTGAACAGAGCATTACTTCATTCATTAATAAATTTAAAACACATAAAACCTCCACGTTCACATCTCAAATCACTATCAACATTTCATCATCAAACTATAGCTCAAACAGGATGAGGTTCAGCTTTCAGTGGCATAACTTTCAGGGTTTTTTTTGGCATATTAGCTCAGGGTTTCTGTTGTTTACTATTGAATTCTACAGTATTATTGTAATATTGTGTTCACTGCTGTCTATTCTAGACACTCTCGTAAGCATGTGTGTGTGATCTCTGATCTGAGCGGGGGTGGTTTACTGTAAACCCCTGTAATGCTTCACACAATGAACTCCACATAAAACCACATATAAAATCCTCAGCCTTTCTTTTACGAGAAGCTGTAAACAGATAACACATACAACATCCTCAACGCAAACAACCAAAACAGCCATTTTTCAGTGTAACAAGATTAACAATATTACAAAAAGAACATAAAAAACATGATAAACAGATATGACTGATATGATTCACAAACTTCAAAATCTTTTAGTTTCTTTAAACATACAGTAAAATTCAAAAGTCAGTAATAATTAATATATTAAAAAATAAAAAAAATAAATCAAAGTTAACAAAAGAAAAAAATAAAAAAACTCAAAAAAATAAAAAAATATCAAAAAAACAAATAAATGCTGTTTGTTTGAAAAGAAACCTGAAAAATAAAATGCATCTATCATGGTTTCCACAAAAATCTGAAGCAGCACAACAGTTTTCAACACTGATAATAATCAGAAATGTTTCTTAAGCAGCAAATCAGTATATTAGTATGATTTCTGAAGGATCATGTGACACTGAAGACTGGAGCAATGATGCTGAAAACTCAGCTTTACATCACAGGAATAATTTATATTTTATGTTATATTTAAATAGAAACCAGTTATTTTAAATTCTAACAGTAATTTTACAGTAGTACTGTATTTTTTTATCAAATAAAAACAGCTTTGGTAAATCTCATTAAACCCCAAATTTGTATGGCAGTGTATATATTATTAGAGTTGAGAAAACTTAAAACATTCTATGAATAAATCAGTTTATTAATATTTGACTTTCTATTGCAAGTTGCTGTGGTTTATTAATATTTGATGAGGTGTTTGTGGTTCTTTTTGTGCTTTATATCCTGGTGTTGTACCCAAGTCCGTGGGCTCAAGAGTCACACAGAGCTTTAAAGAAAAAGTTTCCTGCTTCCTCCATTCAAACTCATTTACAGCATCATTCTGTGTACCTTGAGTTTACAAAGCAAGTTAATTTTTTACACACAGAGTAACTCATCTAAGTAATTACAAGAAAGATGAATGTTTAGGATCAAAGATTAAAACTTGATGGATCAGATGTTGCCTTTCTGGCTCATGTCAACAACTTGAACATGTTTTCTGTTTAGATGCGTGAACATCTAAATATTAAACTCACATACAGTTTTCCACAGACTTACATTGGAGAAGCCATAGCAGTTACTGTAGATTAATACAAATAATTCATTTTTTATTTTCTTTTTTTTATTAGCTTGATTGTTTAATACAGCCATTACATCTAAAACCAATAATAGTTTGTGCTTAATGTTAGTAACGTTAACTTTGAGTTTGGCTTATGGTGATATTTTATACTGGTTGAGCAGTTTTTCATTCAAAGACTTTACTTTTGTTAAGTCCCATATGCATATGTGTAAGTTACTAGGCTTTCAACATTGAAAATGGGTAAAATTCAACTATTTGCACATGGCGCTGCATTGAGACCCCTATATCTCTTGGAATGGAACATATAGGGCCTTAAAAATGTCTTTAGATCCAGAATCTAAAATCACACTGAGATATCTTTAACACTTCCTGAGTTACAGAAACTTTGAAAAAAAAAAAAAAAAAAATTTTTTTAAAAAGAGTATTTTTGGCACTCAGTATGTTCCATGTAGTTGTTTTGAACGAGAAGAAAAGTATATTTTTAACCATAAAAAATCTGTAAAGTTAAAAAAAATAATACATTTAAATTAAAAATGATGTTGAAAGAAAACTTTAAGAACCAGAATCTAAAAGGATATTGAGATATGTGTAGTACTGTTTGAAGTACGACTGAAAAAAGAAACCAAAAGAATTTACCCAATAAGTTTGCGAAGAACCATAATCTAAAAGGACACTTAGATATATTTAACACTTCTTGCATGCAAACATGCAAATTTGGAGAAAAAACATGGAAGGTGCTTTTTCCCTGTTTTTGAACAGTCACATGATGCAATAAAGATTGCTAAAGTTAACAGATTTTACTAAGAGACCTAACAATTGCTGTTAAAATAACATAATGCTGCTACCGTATTTCTAAAGTTTTCACCCTCCTGCAGTTTAGCTCCAAATCTCAGGTGAAAATTGCCATTTTGACCCCCCTCTATAAAACTGTGGATTAATCAGTAAATATTCCTCCTTGACCTTTATTTTTAACTTTCTTCTTCATTCATGTGTTGGTTTAACTTCAGACCAGGGACTTGAGTTGAACTGAGACAGAATTAAATTTAAAAGCATTTACAAAAGCATCTCTCGTAATTAATCATAGGTGTACATGTGTGCATGAACACAAACGATCAGAGTCTTGCTCAATAAATGATCACATCCAGAAACATCCTGAAGCACCTGTCCTGATCAGCAGCTTCATCAGAGGAAGTGCACAGAAACACTCATGATAACTGACCCTCTTTGTGTCTGCCGTTTGGCTCTATCTTTGAATTCAAATGATATTCAAATCATCCCATTTTTATTCCATTTGTCTCTGTTTCCTCTCCTGTTTAAAGGGTAGAAAAGCTTCACTGTTAGTTTTTTATGCTTGCATACCTGTTTGTGGAATTAAAACAGCATTAAACACTGCAGCTGCCAGGCAACAAACTCTCACGGACGACTGACACACAGTCATGTGATAAACCCCATCTAAAATACTTCTTTTAAAGTGACTAAATATTCCATGTAGTCTATATCTTGTAATTGTACATATTAATTTGTCACACCGCATTTATGATCAAATATAAAATATACACTTTTCCTTATTCAGTCACTTACATTTGAACTAGTAAAACAGTCTATTTTATTTGGCTCATACTTAGTGAGATCAGTTCTTCATCTTTGAAAAACATCTTTGAATGGCACACGCTGACCACTGATCTAAACTCTGCTTGTTTTTAAGGTGAACCAGCTCAATATGACCCCACATTCACCGGCCCCATTCACAACAGGTGTGTATGTGTCAGTCTCACAAATGCATGTCCATAAAATTAAAAGAATTGATTTAAAAAAGTTTTTTTTTTTTTTGCATTGTGTCATTAGTCAGGGACTGGGGCTGCAAACTAGCCATTTGCTAGAAGCTTGTATGAAGAGCATCTGCAATGGCATTCTGCAGTGTCCCTGTTAAATAAACAACTAAATAAAAGTTACATGACAGCACTACAGTAATGCATGCAGATGTTTTATCTCTGAGTTTTCAAATTATTCTGTATATTTATAATAGTTCTTATTGGGTTTTATAAGTTTGCTTTTTTCTCAGCAGTATAAATTATGCAAAAACTATTATGTAGTAAAGGAATAGTTCACCCAAAAATGAAAATTTGCTGAAAATGTACTCACATTCAGGCCATCCAAGATGTAGATGAGTTTGTTTCTGCATCAGATTTGGAGAAATGTAGCATTACATCACTTGCTCAGCAATGGATGCTCTGCAGTGAATGGGTGCCGTCAGAATGAGAGTCCAAACAGCTGATAAAAACATCACAATAATCCACAAGTAATCCACACCACTCCAGTCCAGCAAATAACATCTTGTGAAGTGAAATGTTGTGTGTTTGTAAGAAACAAATCCAGCTAAAATGCAAGTTTCTATCTCTAAACTCTATCCCTAAAATTGCTTCCTCCAGTGAAAATGTTGTCTAGTTTGAATCAGGAGAGAAATACTGTATGCACAGATGGACTGGAGTGCTGTGGATTATTGTGATGTTTTTATCAGCTGTTTTGACTCTCATTCTGACAGCACCCATTCACTGCAGAGTAAATTTCTCCAAATCTGTTCTGATGCAGAAACATGGCCTGAGAGAGTACATTTTCAGCCAATTTTATTTTTTGGGTGAACTATTCCTTCAGTGCTTCATGCATAAAAAATGATTTCTTTTGAATTTGTGGTGAAATATGATCTTGTTTTGTTAAGGTGTGTGCTTGTGTCTTGTGTGTCTGTAGAAGCTGTACGGACATCATATGCTGCGTTCTGTTCATGCTGATCATCGCCGGTTACATGGTGGTAGGAGTTCTGGGTTCGTTCTTGTTCATTTCTCTACTTCTGTGTCTATCTGTCTGATCATCTGTCATTGTGTCTTCCTGTCTCTGTCTGTGTCTTATCACTGTTCAGCGCTCAGACGCACACATACTGTGAACTCTGTGTGTTTTGGTGCTGTGTTTACTTTGAACTGAAAGCAATATGGAAATTGAACTCGTTCTGCCTCCCTCAACATGCAATAAGTAAATACTGGAGAGGGCAAGGGGTTAAGGCTAACTCAGTGTGATTGTTTCTGCTGAAAGTAGAAATACACACAGACACATGTTTATTTAGCTGTTTATGTGAAGTCCAAATATGTTTTGATATAAAACATATTATAAAATAGAAAAACTTTAGAAATGTACCCTTTTCATGAGTAATTTTACATTTTATTTTATTTAATTCTAAACTTAATTGCTCTTTCAAAACCATAACAGTTCCATTCAGAATTTAGGTATTTAATTTGAATGTTTAAATTCAGTTTCAAATACTTATTTTACAGTTGCAAACAAAATGTGGAACTGCACTGCAATTTCAATGTAAGGAAGTGACCTTTTGTAGACCAAGATGAAAGAACGCTTCATTTCCCAGAATGTGTTACCTGTCTTTGTTTTCTTGGAATTGCAATTCTACTTCCTGTGTGTCGTGGCCAATTATAATAATAATATATTATTATATGTTATGTTATGTTATGTTATGTTATGTTATGTTATATGTTATATTATTTAGAGTTTAGAATTTTGCACTAGATAAAATATAAACAAGACAGGTGCACAAATATTATATTGTTACATTATATTATATTATATTATATTATATTATATTATATTATATTATATTATATTATATTATATTATATTATATTATATTATATTATATTATATTATATTATATTATAATGTTGTTAATGTGACTTTATTAAAAGTTTTGTCATGTCTTTTTAAATACACATATGTGACAGTTTATAGCTTAAAACATCAGTATTTACTCTTGACATCTGTGATTATGTGGTAGATCTCATTAAACTCTCTCTGAGATGATAATGAAGAGCAAACAAAACACTAATTAGAGTCTAAGGACTTTTCCATAGAACTAATCACAGTCCACAGTTACAGTTTCTAAAGCATTACAAGTGTGTTGTTATGGACTGCATGAAGCAAAGTGTCTAAAAAACCCTGTTAACACAGTAAAAGACTATTACACAGCCTTTACCACAGCCTCAAGTCAAGTCACATTTATTTCTACAGGGCGTTTTAATAGAAAATATTGTTTCAAAACAATAAATAAAAATCAAAAAATAAACACTAAAAAATAAAATAAAATTATCCAAGTACAAATTCATAATTTATCTATAAAGCATTACAGTGAAAATAAACCTTGGTTCAGGTGTGTTGTTATGGACTGCATGAAGCAAAGTGTCTAAAAAACCCTGTTAACACAGTAAAAGACTATTACACAGCCTCAAGTCAAGTCATATTTATTTCTACAGCGTTTTAATAGAAAACATTGTTTCAAAACATATTCACATCAATAAACAGGGAAATAGTGTAAATATTGCAAAGTTACTAATTTGATTTCAGCTATAATGCAAGCTCTACAGAAGACAGTAGTGTCATTATTCAGCTCCGATTATGAAACTAATTCAATTTCTCATGTTCTGTTTTCATTTAATAGTGTAGAATAAGTATCATAAGATAGCTGATGTGTGTATTTCATGTGAAATGGTTTTGGTTCCTGCAGCCTGGCTGTACGGAGATCCTCGACATGTGTTGTATCCCAGAAACTCCACGGGAATGTTCTGCGGAGTCGGACAGAACAAGTGAGATTTGCCGTCAGTCGTTTTAGAGAAGTCAGTCATCAGTGTGTTTGCAGTCATTTGATGCTCATGTCCGTCTGTCTCTCAGTGACAAACCCAACCTCATGTACTTTGACATCATCAAGTGTGCCACAGCGACAAACATCATGGCTGCAGCTCTGCAGGGTCTCCAGTGTCCCACCACACAGGTACCAGATCTTTTAGAACAGCTCCATTTACAATGCTAGCAAGATGTTTACCCCCAAATAGTACAAATATAGAAATGTGATTCAGATTATAGTTGTGGTCATTTGTAGAAAATGTGGATTACAACATTGTTTATATCTACTAGAACCACTGAACTATGCATACAACTGAAACCATTAAAAAGATTTCCGTAGCTTTAAGTAAAGTATAAACATCAACTGAAATAATATATGTCTCATTTACATTTAGTAACTTATGTACTAAAATAACTAAAACTGGAATTAAGAATTAATAATCTCTCTCTCTCGCCCATTCTCTCTCTCTCTCTCTCTATACAGTATTTATATAAAAAACTAATAAAAATGATAAAAACACAAAACAAAATTTCTCTCTCTCTCTCTCTAGAGAGTAATTTTGTTTTGTGTTTTTATCATTTTTTATTAAAAATCTACTCTCTCTCTCGCTCGCTCGCGCTCTCTCTCTCTCTCTCTCTCTCTCTCTCTATATATATATATATATAATATAGTGCTGTGTAATGATTAATCGCAATTAATCGCATACAAAATAAATGTTTTTATTTGCATAATATATGCATGTGTTCTGATTATATTTATTATGTATGTATAAATACACACACATACAGTATATATATATATATAGAAAATATTTCCATGCATTTCCATGTCTA
>NC_056615.1:29878172-29975672 GCF_018340385.1 Cyprinus carpio | reverse complement strand
ACACACACACACACACACACACACACACACACACACACACACACACACACACACGAGTCCTTTGTTTTTGTGAATTGTTGGGACATTCCATAGGCGTAATGGTTTTTATACTTTACTAACTGTATGTGCTATTGCCCTACACCAACCCTACACCTAACCCTACCCCTTACAGGAAACTTTGTGCATTTTTACTTAATCAAAAAAAACTCATTCTGTATGGTTTATAAGCGTTTTCAAAAATGGGGACATGGGTTTTTTCCTCATAAGTCACCCTCTCCTTGTAATACCTGTGTCATACCCATGTCATTATACAAAGTTGTGTTCTGATATGTCACAAAAACACACACACACACACTTTACTTTTTTTCTCTCTCATAGACATCTCATAGTATTTATATCCAAAACTTGCTCAGAAACACACAGACAATCAGTGCTCAAGCATTGCACACATATGTGAAATATTCTCATCAGCAGTCATGAATGCAGAACAGAATCTAAAACTGATCACATTAATCATATCATCATATTAATGTTTGAATTGATTAGAAGAAGTACAGTTTTCTGTCTGTAAACGTGTGTGTGTGTGTGTTTTCAGGGCGCTGGGTCACATGATGTCAACACTGTTCTATCCCATCGTCACGTTCGTGCTGCTGTTGGTGTGTGTGTCGTACTGGGGAATCACAGCACTGTATCCTTCACACACAAGTGTAAACTGATCTAGATTTAAGCATCTGACAAATCAATAAATGTAGCTGTGAACATCAAAGGTGTTATACTGTACATAACCAAACTGCTTCAAATGAATGCATCACCAAACCGTGTTTTTCTCCTGATCAGCAGTGTTATTTTTGTATCACTGAGATACTGTATCGTTCTGAATTTGTATTGTTTTTATTTTTGTATATTTATACGGTTTCATTTGAATTAAATTGTAGTAATTCTGTTGTGTTTTTGCTATATTGTATATGTATGTATTGAGTGTGTTTTCACGTTTCATATGTTGTGAATCTTTAACTGAGCGTGTGTTCAGATATCTGGCCACATCAGGCGCTCCCTTCTACAAGGTGGTGGCGATGAACACATCCCAGGGAGACTGCAGCGTCATACGAGCCAACGAGACCTGCGACCCAGAGGTCACAAACCTATATATTTTTTTTATAGCTCTCAAAAAATTAATAACCACTAATCGCATCCAAAATAAAAGTTTTTTTTTGTTTTGTTTTGTTTTTATACATAATATATGTGTGTGTGCTGTGTATATTTATTAAGTATATGTAAATATACATACATGCATTGATATATTTAAGAAAAATGTTATATTTGTATATTAAATATATTTGTGTATATATATATAATATATATATATATATATATATATATATATATATATATATATATATATATATATATATATATATATGTATAAATAAATATATACATTTAAATACATGTAAAATTGTTGAAAATATATACTGTATGAGTGTGTGTTTATATATACATAATATATACACAGCACACACACATATATTATGTAAACAAACCTTTATTCTGGATGCGATTAATTGTGATTAATCGTTTCTAAGCACTAATATATATGTGTGTATATGTATGTTTTTTAAAAGAGTTTCTTCTGCTCACCAAGGCTGCATTTATTTTTTTAAATACAGTATAAACAGTAATATTGTGAAATATTATTACAATTTAAAAGTGTCACATGATCCTTAAGAAATCACTGATTTTTTGCTTAAGAAACATTTCTGATTATTATCAATGTTGAAATCAGTTGTGCTGCTTCAGATCTCTTTTTTGCAAAAGTAATTTCCTGATGAATGGAAAGTTCAAAAGAACAGCATTTATTTGAAATGGATATTTTTTCTAACATTATAAATGTTTTTACTGTCACTTCGGAGTTGAATGCATTGAATGCACCCTTGCTGATTAAAAGTAATAATTTCTTAAAAAAAAAAAAAAAAAAAGCATCAGCTTTGGAATGGTTGTATTAAATTCCTCAGGAGAAATAAAATACAATTTTAATAAATAAATAAAATGACTTATGTAAAACAGATTATAAATCATACTTAATTGTTGTATTATACCATGCTATATTATATTGATTTATTAAACTTTTTTTTATTTATTTTTTTTAACATCTTTCAACAAAAAATACAATAAAATTTTTGGACATTTTCAAATTACATTTCAATGCAAAAATAAAACAAAATTTAAATAAGAAATGAAAATATGCTTTAAAAGCATGTTTTTTTTCTCTTGAGATATGGCATGACTTGTGATCCTCTGGTTTAGATACTGAGATCTCCTCTGAAGCTTTAGAGAAAAACTTAAATCATCATCTAATCATAAACCCTAACCATAAAAGAAGTATAATCAAGACCCAATTAATCTCTTTTATGAGGAATAACTGAGATCTTGTGTGTCTCTGTTTTTCTTCACAGACGTTCAACACTACGCAGTACCCCACGTGTCCTTCGGCGCGCTGCGTCTTCATTAACTATAACACGGAGGGTTTGTTCCAGAGGAACCTCTTTAACCTGCAGATCTATAACGTGTTTGCGTTCCTGTGGTGCGTCAACTTCGTCATCGCTCTGGGTCACTGCACACTCGCCGGAGCATTCGGCTCTTATTACTGGGCCTTCAGCAAACCGGCAGATATCCCAACATTCCCTCTGATCCAGTCCTTCATGAGAGCGCTGCGGTAAGACACGTGAAGCACAGCAGGCCAAACAGATCAGCTGAGAAATGTAGGTTAATGGTGGAAAATGAACTGTGGTTCAGTTCTAACCACAAGACAGAGTGTGTGAGAGCTGAGCCAAAAATACATAGTATGGGTCAAAATAACCTTTTTTTTATTTTTTTTGCCAAAAATCATTGGGATATTAAGTATAGATCATTTTCCATGAAGATATTTTGTAAATTTCCTACTGTAAATATATCAAAACTTAATTTTTGATTATTAATACACCGTCAGATTCCATAATTTCAAAAACTTTAAACTCGATTTTCTCAGTATTGTGATTTTTTTGCACCCTCAGATTCCAGATTTTCAAATAGTTGTATCTCAGCCAAATATACAAACCATACATCAATGGAAAGCTTATTTATTTAGCTTTCAGATGATGTATACATCTCAATTTCGAAAAATTAACACTTAAGGTCCAGGGTCACCAATGTGTTTTGAGAAATCCCTTCATGTCACTGTGGTTTTAGACTCTAGGTGGCGCTCATGATTCCAGCTGCATTTATGATTTTGTGAATTTTGTGTCAGAATGTGTCTGTGATTGTTTTTTTGATTTGTGTCAGGTATCACGTGGGCTCGCTGGCGTTCGGCGCGCTGATTCTCACGCTGGTGCAGATCGTCCGGATCATTCACCATTATCTCTACAACAATTTCAAAAACATTTGTTTCTCTTTCACTTCTGCGCTTTCTGTCATCTTAAATTAAAGTATTTTTTCTTTTATATTTAGTGTGTCAGCCTGCAAAAAGTCATTTTTAGTATTTACTTGAGAAGCAAAATTATAAAATATCATGTTATATTTTATTTTGTTTAAAAGTGTCTTATTTATGAAAATTTAGATATTCATACTGGTAAATAGACTAAAATACAACACTTTTTTTACCGTTTTTTTTATTTTTGTCAAATGTTGATTTGTAATGCTTGAGTTTAGTGCAGACGTCTGACATCAAACATCACTGCAAACAGATATTTGATTCATTTTATTCTGACTCTACACCAGTGTTAATTTAGTACTATTTATATACTATTATATACATTTTTTTATTAATACTTTGAATTTTTAGTAATTTTTAGTAATTATATGTGTTTTCGTAATTTGTATTAGTTTTTTTTTTATATTATCAGGTTTAGGTTTATTTTATATTTCAGATTTATTAATTTATCTATTTAAAAATGTAAAATTAAATAAAATAAAAAATAATAATTTTAGTGCTTCACCTTAAATGTATTTCAGTTGATCACTAAGGGAACCATTTTTTTTTTTCATCTATTTACATTTTTATTTTTCAGGTTCATTTCAAGTAGCAAAATACTTTTAATAGTTTTAGATTTAGTTAACGATAATAACTCTGCTTTACACTTCACTAAGTATTGTTTTCAAATACTGTAAGATGTAAAAATGTTTGTCTAGAATCTAGATTGACTTTGTTGTTGTAAACAGCAATATTTACAATCAGTCATAAGTTGATATATCATGTACACTGTTCTGATGTTTTATTGAAAGCAGGTGTATCTGAATGATGAACTGTGTGTGTGTGTGTGTTCAGAGGCTCAGAACCCGTGCACACGTTTCATCATGTGTTGCCTCAAATGCTGCTTCTATTGTCTGGAGAAATTCATCAAGTTCATCAACAGGAACGCTTACATCATGGTACATAAGCCCCCTCTCACACACACATACAATCATCAGCCGAGTGAGTGAGTGAAGAAATGAATAAACGTCAGCGTTTCTCTGGTTTGTAGATCGCCATATACGGGAAGAACTTCTGTGTGTCCGCTAAGAATGCTTTCTCTCTGCTCATGAGGAACATCATACGGTGAGACCACAGTCTGGAATCTTTCAGCAGTTATTGATTGAAGTATAAGAATCTGCTCTAAAGCATAGAAACTAAACCACTAAAACAAAATAATTGTTCTTCCTCGGAATTGATAGTTTATATGTGGTGATTGCAAGTTAAAAGCTTGTAATTGCTGGTTTACATGTTGCAATTCTGACTTTTTTTCCTGATTTTTCACGTCACTGTTTTGTTTTGTTTGTTTTTTTGTTTTGTTTTTTGTGGTTTTGTTTTGTGTTTTTGTTTTTGTTTGTTTTTTGTTTTGTTCCTACCATGGAATAAAGCTTATCTCAAATTTCAGAAGTGTATATTTAACAGTTGCAAGTTACAAACTTACATTCACAAATTTACAAAATATAGTTACTGAAATATGTGTAAATTTTTTATGCAAAATATATTTTTATTTATTATTTTTAATACATTTTTTGAGTGTTTTCATGAAGTTCAATGCAAAAATACTGCAAAACATTTTTCATTTTATTAATTATTTTTAGTGTATTTATTAATTTGATATGGAGGTAAAATGAGGGTGTTCATTTAAAATGTACCTCAAATTTGTATTATTTTCCTTGTTTTGTATTGTGTAAATGAGTTCATGTACTTTCATTTAGTTGAAAACTAAGATTTAACCAAAGATTTTGGTTTTATGCAAGAATTTGTATATTTGTTGAGTTTTTTTCCCACTATTGAATAAAAAATGAAAGGCAATTGCAACTTTTTTACTCATAATTTAAAAGAGAAGAGAAGTAAGAATTGTAAGTTAATAAGCTTTCATAGTTTTGGGCAAAATATGTTTTTTTTTTGTTTTTTGTTTTTTTGTCATGTGTCATCAAGTCACATCTGGTTACAGGAACAGTGTTATGAAGCTCTAAAGAGCAACTCAAGAACCCAGTACAGGAATCTGCTTCCTCGAGAGGAGATGTATAGCTTCTGAAAAGCTGATGTTGTTGTTGTTGTTGTTGTTGTTGTCAGGGTGGTGGTGCTGGATAAAGTGACGGATCTGCTGCTGTTCTTCGGGAAGCTGCTGGTGGTCGGTGGAGTTGGTGAGAGATGCTGATGTTCAGACACACCTCAGATCTCTGGAGCTTCATGTGTGAGCTGAAGCTGATGACGTCTCGTCTGTTTTCAGGTGTGCTGGCCTTCTTCTTCTTCTCCGGCAGGATTCAGACTCCAGGAACCACGTTTGAAACGGCGGCTCTCAACTACTACTGGATGCCCATCATAGTGAGACTCACATTCAAATTCAAACATTTGGTCAAATGTTCAGCAATCAGAATCTCACTGACATTATGATATCGTCATCTTTACATACTGAATTCTGATTGGTCTTTATTTTCTTATTATCATTATTAATTGTTTATTATTATTATCATAATTGTTATTATTGTTTGGTTTGTGTTTTTTTTTTCATTAAGTTCAAACAAAATAGTCAAACAAAACAAAAAAAGTCCTTAAAAGTAAAAAAACTACATGCAAAAAAGAATAATTTTTATGCTAAATATTTGTTTATTTTTTATTTTATTCATATATTTGCATTACAGCAAATGCAAAATATCTTTAAGTTATTTAATTCTGAGGTGAAATGGAGGTTTTCATGGTTCAATAAAAACTTAAATGTGCCTCAATCTTAAAAATAAAACATCTGGATGCCTTACTATAAACGTAATAAAAAATTAATAAAAATTGCATTTAAATAATTACTGTAATGCAAATATATAAATAACATTTTCATGCAAAATTTATGGAAAAATATATATTTTTATTTCATTTATTTGTTTGGTAGGTTGGTTTTTATGGTGAAATTGGTATTTTTATGAAGTGCAAAATCTAAATATGTCTCTCAAACTCTTTCTTTAAACATCCTTAATACTAAAACATCTGGAGGTTAATTAGACCTAATAAAGGAAAGTTATATTTTGCATAAAAATTATTTTATTTATATCTTAAATGCGATCGTAAAATATGAAAAATATATATTTTTAGTTTATGTATTTTTATTTTTATTATATGCAAAAAAAAAATATTCATTTTTAAAAATATATTTTTAATTTTGAGGTTATAATCTAAATATACCTTAAACTCTTTCCTTAAAAGATCTTAGAAGTGAAACTTCTCGATGCAAAATAGACTTTATAAAATACAAATATATTTTGTGTAAAAGTCATTTTATTTATATATTTACATTATAGTCAATATTTTAAATGCAATTTTTTATGGAATTTTTTTTTTTGATTTGATTTTGAAGTGAAATGGGTGTTTCCAAATTCAATCAAAATATATCTATCTATCTATCTATCTATCTATCTATCTATCTATCTATCTATCTATCTATCTATCTGTGTGACAGACGGTGGTGTTCGGTGCGTATCTGATCGCTCACGGCTTCTTCAGTGTGTATAACATGGGTGTGGACACACTCTTCCTGTGTTTCTGTGAGTATCACACATATATAACGTCACATACAGTCAGTTTACGGTTTGAGGTGTTGTGTGTTTCACTGTGTGTTTTGTCGTTCAGTGGAGGATCTGGAGCGTAATGATGGCAGTCCACAGAAACCCTACTTCATGTCCAAGAACCTGATGAAGATCCTCAACAAGAAGAACAAACCACCCAAGACGAGCTGATGAAGATGATGACGATGAAGATGACGAGGGTTTCTGACTTCATTCTCTCAAGCACCGTCACTTTCAACCGAAGTGTGAAGATCCCAGTGTATCCATGTACAGATGCTTTTAAACATTTCCTTTTTTTCTTATACATGTTACTGAGAATATCTGAGACTCGATATCATTGTTTTGATTTCAACAGAATCAAGTGTAACTCATCAATCAAAACCACCAAAGATTAAGAATCACATCCAAACTGCTGGAAACCGTTTTACTTAAACTTTTTACTGATTTTATTTTATTTTTTATCCAAAGCATATGCAAGAAACTTGGATGAAGATGTCTGTAAGCCAAAGCATTTATTATTAGCCATTATTATCAATATAGTAATATATTTGGTTTATCCTTTTAATATGTGAGATGTGCACATTAAGGCTATATTGCACATACAAATGCCTGGTTTTGGTGCAGATTAATAACTATAGATCTGTTCTTCCAAGACTGCAGAATGTTTTTAAAGCTATAATATATGAGAGAATATGTGACACTCCATAAGCCACAGTTTTGAATGTTTTTATAGTTGCATGCAATAATATGATTTTCTGTTCAGTAATGTGTGATTTAGTGTAAACTGGAAATAAACAGAGAATATTTATTTAAAGACATAGGCCAATAATTTTAATAAAAAATGTTGCACATGACCGAGTGCTTGTTTTCAATACAGACTGATACTGATGGAAAATAACAGCTGGATTTCTTCATTGAACGAAAGCAAGGCATCGTTTATTTTGTAGTTTTGTTTAGAAACAGACAGTGAGTGTGTAATAAAATAAACTGCCTTAAATATACTTTATATACATTTGTCCTGAATGCTTCCTTCAACTCCAAACCAGCAGAACCAGTTTCAGTCACCATTAAGTCACCCAATTGTTAAAACCAGATCATAATCACTCAAGGCTGCAGTTATAATATAACTTACTCTCTATATAAAAGCAGATGTATCACATGACCTCATTCTGACTTCAGTACAATACATCTGGTGATATCAGACGTATTAGTATTATTTTCATATATAGGCCTAAACACACTCACTCTCTCTCTCACACACACACTCACTCCCTCTCTCACACAGACACTCACTCTCTCTCTCACACACACACACACACACACTCACTCCCTCTCACACGCTCTCTTTCTCTCACACACACACTCTCTCCCTCTCTCTCACACGCTCTCTCTCTCTCTCACACACACACACTCACTCCCTCTCTCTCACACACACTCTCTCTCTCACACACACACACTCACTCCCTCTCACACACACACGCTCTTTCTCTCACACACACTCTCTCTCTCTCACACACACACACACACACACCCTCTCTCACACAGACACTCACTCTCTCTCTCTCACACACACTCCCTCTCTCACACACACTCTCTCTTTCTCTTTCACACACACACACTCCCTCTCTCACACACACACTCTCTCTTTCTCTCTCTCACACACTCACTCTCTCTCTCACACACACACACACACACACACACACACTCTCTCCCTCTCTCTCAAAACACACTCTGTCTCACACACACACACTCACTCAAACACACACACTCTCTCTCTCACACACTCTCTCCCACTCACTCACTCACACACACACACACACACACACACACACACACACTCGTTCTCTCTCTCACACACTCACTCCCTCTCTCACACACACACTCTCACTCCCTCTCTCTCACACACACACACTCACTCACTCTCTCTCTCTCACACACACACACACTCACTCTCTATCTCGCTCTCTCACACACACACACACACACACTCTCTCTCTCTCTCTCTCTCTCTCACACACACACACACACACACACACCCACACAAAATGCAAACATCACACCGATTGTATTAAATGTTTATTTCTCAAGTGGCAGAGAACAGGCCACACCCACTTTAGTTTCTGCCCCATATGCACAATAATTATATGCAATTAATCTACCAAAATACCTATGACAAAAAAACTTGTTACAAACATAATTAACCAGCCATATGCAAAAAGGAAAGAGACAAACAAGAGCAAATTTCAACTAAAGTCACCCTAAATCATCCAGAATCAATGGATTCTGAGCATAAACCCCGCCCTCTTTATGCCCAGCAGCTGTCAATCAACACAACCCCTGCTGCGACATTTTACAAGTGGGCGTGGTCACAGGAGGTCCAAACCGGCCAATCACTTTGCAGAGAGAGGAAGTCAGCAGAAATGTTCTAGTTCACAGGATGTTTGTTACACTGACAAACAGTTAAAACCGACAGGATTACAAACCATCACCTCCCAGCTGTCAATCAAACGTCACAGCCAATGACAGAGAGATGCTTGAAAACATCACATACAATATCCATATATACACATATATACACACTCACATACACACTCGCTCCTGTGAGAACTCTGAAGGGTGTATGAAAATTAAACTCCCTTTTTTTAAAATTGTTCTAACATTCTTATTTATAATCTTTCAGGACTTGACAACAATATGATCTTCACTGAATGCTTGCTTAATTTTCTGCCCACTGTCTTCACTCATTATCTGGATGCGTGTGAGTCAGGTGGTTAATA
The DNA here is from genome assembly GCF_018340385.1 of Cyprinus carpio. Taxonomy (NCBI): domain Eukaryota; kingdom Metazoa; phylum Chordata; class Actinopteri; order Cypriniformes; family Cyprinidae; genus Cyprinus; species Cyprinus carpio. The sequence continues at coordinate 29,965,854 of NC_056615.1, read as the reverse complement.
ACAGTTGTGACGTACGGCGCGTGTCTGCTTTACACAACAAACACACAGCAGATAGAACTGTTGTGGAAACACTTCCTGAACAGACCTGACTGAAGCTCGTCCTGATCTGAACGTCTAAACCAGGACTCGCCTCAGCGTCTGATCACCATTAGCTTATGACTAGCGTGTGCCTTTACGACGTTCCTTTAAACTAAATCTCACAAGAAAAAATTTTAAATAAAGTGTGCATCTCACAAAAGCATATTCAGCTCATATTTCACTCCAAACCAAAAACAAAAGAAATGATTGAACTGCCTTTTTTTTTTTTCGTTTAATCATCCTGAAAAATAATTTTAGAATGCAGGTCTACCGAGAACAGTTTCAGGGTCAAAAAACCTTTGTGCACAATCATTTCTCATTGCGTCTGTATTGATTTTGAGGTGAAATATGCTGTTTTGTGAGCTGCTTCATCAGCTTCTGTAGTGTTTAATCATTAATACTGTCTCTCTCAACACTGATGTGTGTGTGAGTGTGTGTGTGTGTGTATATGAGATGCAGACAGCTGATCTTCTGAATGCATGTTGCTGTCGCTTCAATCACAGACGTCACACGCTCAGCATCCAGAAGAAGAAGATGATGGCCAGGAAGAGGAAGAGCGAGTCCTGCCAGTTGTTGCCGTTGTTGGGGTTGCCGTCGGCTTGAAGATCTCCTCCGTAATGAGGATCTGATGGGATCAAGTCACGGCTTTAAAAACGAACATTCGTAAGACCTGACATGATCTTAACGCCTGAGCATTTGGATAATGAAATATTAATAGTGAGCGTCTCATAAAGACAAACAGCAGCACTGACCTCGTCTTTGAAAAGGATCGTTGGTGTTAAAGACTGTGGTGAAAAAACCAAAGGGAAAAGCCCCGATTCCAAAAGACATGTGAAACCCTGTGTCACCGAAACCCTGAAACACCTGCGGACAGATATGATGACTGTCATACATTCATAATCACAGCATACTGATGCAGCAGATCAAGTGTTGTTCATAAGGACACACTCACTCCTCTGCTCTCTGGTTCTGTCCTTTGACCCTGAGGTCGTGGGGGGGTTTTCAATCTGTAACACGCAGACACAAATGAGACATTTCTCATCATTTGAAAAAGAGTAAAACCATCAAGCTGAAGGTCTTCATTGTTCCGTGCAGCATTCTATCAAAAAAGTTTGATTGTGTAACATTTGAAAATGATGTAACTATGACAACCATAAATACTAGTATAGTCATTTTAACGCTGGAGTATAAAATAAAAATATTATTTTTCTTAAATACCTGTTATATTTCACATTAAAATATTCCACTAGTTCTACTTATTTTGGGTTTATTTATTTTTACATATTTTTATTGAATAATAATAAGAACAATATACAGCCATATTGACAATCACAAAGAAAGATATAATCACAAAATTTTGCCCAAATTTTGCATACGAGTGTTATTATACTCAGTTTTAATTTTTTAATTCCATTTAGTAATTTTAATGCTTCAACAGTTCATTGCCAAGAGAACATTTGTAATATCTATTTAGTTTAATTAACATTGTTTTATATGTGTGTGTGTATATATATATATATATATATATATATATATATATATATATATATATATATATATATATATATATATATATATATATATATACCAATTAAAATAAAAAACCCAAATATCTGTTAAAAACCCAATTTTCTGTTATCATGGAGTACCTGGACAACCTACTCATGCCTTGTTATTTTATTGGAGAGCCAAAATAATTTTACACAAATATCAAATATGGAAAAAATAAAATAAAATAAAATAAAAAAATAAAATAAAATAAAATAAAATAAAATAAAATAAAATAAAATAAAATAAAATAAAATAAAATAAAATAAAATAAAATAAAATAAAATAAAATAAAATATGTACCTGGGATCTTCCTGGCTGGTGCTGCCGCGGCCGTACAGAGGAATGACTTTATCTCGACTGATTCCTGCTTTACACACGGGACACTGCTGTCTGCTGGGACGCGTCTCCAGCCACTGAAACACACGGGACAGCAACAGATAATTCCATGTTTCTGAAAGAATTCTCTCCCGGTCACCAAGACTGCATTTATTTAATCAAAAATACAGTAAAAACTGAAATATTGTGAAATATTATTGCAATATAAAATAACTGTTTTCTATGTGAATATATAATAGAATGTTATTTATTCCTGTGATTCGCAGCTGTATTTTCAGCATCATTACTCCAGTCTTCAGCATCACATGATCTTCAGAAATCACTCTAATATACTGATTTGCTGCTTAAGAACAAATTCTGATTATTATTAATGTTGAAAACAGTTGAGCTGCTTCATATTTTGTGGAAACTGATATATTTTATTTTCAGGATTCTCTGATGAATATAACGTTCAAAAGAACATCTTTTATATGCAATAAAATAACTTCTGAAACATTATAAATGTCTCCATGTTACTTTTGATCAATTTAATGCATCCTTGCTCATTTTTATACCTTATTGCTTCGACAGATTATAAAAGTATAAGTGTCTCCAGCTTTCTACTGTACATTACAATAATTTAATATCTGATTTTACAAGTAAGCATAAAAACACAAACTGAACTAACAAATACAAAACAAACTCCAATATCACCAAACAAACCAGAAAAAAAATAGACTGACCTGATGAAGACACGGCCAGCTGCACGAGGAGCAGAAGAACCAGGAAACAGAGAGAGAGGGGTAAAAATGAGGTAAATAAATTAATCATTTCTGTTTATAAAATAACCAGTAGAATTCATGGTAAGAAAACTCGTTCAGGAGCATCTGGCAAAATACATCCATCCACCCCATCTGTATGAATCTTTCTGCATATTTCTCAGAATTTCTTCAGCATGAAAATTAAATACAAGAAGGTGCGGAACATGAAATATGGAGAATCTCATGAATCCTGTGGAGAACAAGTCTAAACTATATTCACCCCAGAAGAAGATACATTTAAAAGTTTTTATTTTTTAAAAAAAAATTTATAGCTATATTTTGGCTTTATTCGCTGTGATATTTTTCCATGGGAATATGTCAAAAATATTGATATATTATCACATTTATAAAAGAGAATAGAAATACAACTTTTAATTCTTAATTAACTTTTAATTTATGGGATAAATGTTTGCAATCATCATGAAAATACTTTCATTGATGGTTCACTGAAATAATTTTCAGGTAAAAAAAAAAATTAAATTAATTTTAGCAACTTAGGTTTACTTCATAATTTTTTCCCATCACACTTTTTTTTATAAAAATCATGTTGAAATGTGCGTAACAAAATATGATCATCAGGCCTCTGATGTACGTTTATTTATTCATCTCTCAATCATCTCTGTATTGCATTGTGTTAGGCCTATATGCTTTATGCCATATCTCATTGTATTAATGTTGAGGTGAAATAGACAGATAGTTTTATTGAGATTCACTCCATATCTCAGAGTAAATGTTCAAAACTTTCATGTTAGGTCATGTCAGCATTTTTAAGTGTACAAAACATGATGAATTCTAAACTAATATTATATAAGACAAGACAGAAAGCAGTTGTGCTGCTGATCCAAATACTGAATACCTAACAGACGTTTGTCATGCACACAAACACAGTCCAAAACATCTGCACAACTACAAAACAAGCACACGTTTGACATGAATCACTCTCTCTCACACACACACACACACACACAGGCTCAGCATTACGTGGCGTGCATCTATTCTTACTCCTCCATTATGGCCTCAATCCTTCAATAGAGTCTAATCTCTCATTAACCCCATAATCTCACGCTAACAGCACAGATACTACACAAAACACACACTCTGCTGTAACTGTTTCACAGAAAACAACCTGCTTTAATCGAATGAACTCATCAGACACACATGCAGTGACTTTTACATCTATTTGGGAAACGTCTTAGCAGATCATTCAGATTTCGATCTGTTACTCAAAACTTTGCTGACAAACCTGTTGCACGCAGTCATATGATTGATAGTGTAGACTTTCAAGTGAGTAAAGGGCCTTTTATTATCCTTATCATTTATTAAGAAAATCATGTTCAAATGAATCAAATATGATCATCAGGCTTTTGAGGAATATTTGTTTGCTCATCCCTCAATTATCATTGTATTATATGGTTTAATCAAAAAAACTAGGCATTTATATATCTTACTAAGAAATATTATTAGAGATATAAAGTGCATTATAAAGTGCATTTTATGTAAGTTTCTGCTATACTGTTATAAAGAGTTCACTGATTTACATTACAAGCTATTCTTACTTTGTTTGTCCAAATAAATATCAGAATCTGCATCAAATCATATTTTTGCTCAGTTTGGGCCTCTGAAAAACAAAGTTTCACTATCACACTACATGAGCCATAAGCACCTGATGTACAGTACCAAATAAAATATAAAATGCATATGCAAATGTTGATTAAGAGTTTAATAAAATGTCCCAAAACAGCACAATAAAACACTCCTCCTGTCAATCATCTCAAAACAAGCATTTACACCAAAACACCACACCACACCCAAACAAAGAAATACTTTGCTGATGCAGTGTAACACACAATATGTTAATACTGTCTGTAAAATAATTGAAAATGAACGCAGGAGCTTGTTCAGAATATTCAGAGAATATTTACTATAGTAGCAATAACTGAAGTAATTCTCTTTGTGCTTACAGAAAGTACTGTGTTCAGTAATATAATGGTACTATACCATAATCACACACCCAACAACATTATGATGTTATCAGCGTGGTGTATTTTTTAGTACTTGGAGCTAAAGTCTATTTTTTTATACCCTAGAAACAGTAACTGAAGTAACTGTGGTATTATTATGGTTATGATAGTAATTTAAGGTTTGAAACTGAGACAGATACTTCCCTGTCAACATGACAAACAATCCTTGTTTTTTCTCTCTCTCTCTCTCTGAAATGTTGTGCTTGTATTGCTGCAGTTTTACGTAAGTAAATAACAAATGCCAGGCGAAACTAGCCTTGGTTACTGTGGCAGAGGGTCTCTCTCGTGTCGAACTGTCAGTCACTGTGTTTTAAAGCACTCACTCATACTGTTATGATACTGGAGACGATCGATTATCGATAGGTTGTACCAGAACAGATGTCCGCAGAGGCTGATGACCGCGTCCCGCGCGGTGTCCAGGCAGATGTTGCACTCAAAAGTGGCTCGATCTCTGTCCCGCTCGCCTTCCGCGCCTCCTCCCGGACCTGCTCCGCCCCCGCTGCCCGGGAGTCCCGCTCCTCTGGCGGGCGCGCCGTCACTCGAGCTCCGCTGCTGCTCTGCGGCCTCCATCCTCTCACGCTCGCACTGCGCGTAGCCTTTCCTGCGTATCGCTCTCGCGCAGACGTGACGCCACTAGTCACCAGCTCCTCCCACTCCGAGAGAGCACTTCCGCTTTTGCGTCGGGTGGGCGGGGTTTGAGCGATAATTGTTGTTATAATAATAATAATAATAATAATAATAAAAATATACAGAATAATAATAACAACAAAAACAAAAACAAAAAAAAAAAAAAAATAATAATAATAATAATAATAATAATAATAATAATAATAATAATAATAATAATAATAAAAAAAAATAAGTATACAAAGATGTAAATATGTTGCCTGGTTAACAAAAATAAATAGCCTAAATAAAAAGTTACACCGCCACATAGGATGAACACAGAGATACCGTTTTCACTTCTTTAGGATTGATAGAACTTTAGATAGTTTCCATATATTATCAACTTTGACTAAAGAACAGATAGATTTAGAGCCAGTACATTTTTTGTCCATGTATGCAAAATTTTGCTTGCAGGAAACACAAATTAATTATGTTTTCCTATGCTTTAAAACAGTTGGATTGTGTGTCGTACCTAATATCTGGGTTAAACACAGGCCACTGGATCTCTTGATGGGTTATTCTCAACCTTTATTGGGTTATTTCTATATAAATGCAAACAGTTGGGTTCAAATTTGACATTTCAGCAGTCGATCGGTGCAACTGACTGAAGATACAGTGATAAGTTAATACATCTGTGAACACTAGGCTATGCAGATCACAAGTACAAATCCGGACTAAAAGCAGACACAAAGCTTCATGGGTTTCACAGAATGCACACATGATCATGCTGCCCCTCTGCTGCTTACATTAAGAAAGCAATATAGAAACACTGCTCCATTTATAAAAGCTCTTGAATAACAAAAAAACACACCAACTCTTACTTTGTTAACTGCTGTAAAATCCACACTGAATCATTCTTAGAATAAGGACATCACAATTTTAAAATCACCAGACACTTCAAATTTTTTTTTTTTTCATAACAATGGGAACCCTGAGTCTGTAAACGAATCCAAAGAACATATAAGTTGCTTTGGATAAAAGTGTCAGCTAAATTATGACATGTAAATGATGATAACAACCTTACAGTAACACACAGAATTCTCAATATATTTAGATTCATTATGATCTTCTATGCAAATAAAAATCCAATTTCAAATTAATGATACCAGTACAATGGCTGTATTTTATCTTAAATAAAAAAAACGGTAAGGTTTCGACACAATGAAAGTGTTTAATTTCATGCTAGAGAATGACACTGCACATGCCTATATGGATAATCCAGTTTCTGACCGATTTATAGAGTGGAAGCTGTGTGGATGTTGTGGAAAGTAAATATGAAGCACATATGACTAATATGTTCATGTGCTTTTGACATTCATGATGGAAAATCATCAAAACACCCATGAGATATCACTTGATCTTCTAGCTGGAGTCACTGTTGTCCTTTCTTTCTAGAGCTGAAGAAAACCCCAAACTGTTAATTTACAGTCATTCAATTCTGTACTTTTCTTCATTTTCTTAAACACCAATATTAAACATAAACTACATTTAAAATGTAAATACATCTTAAATGTTTATTTTTTATATATTTTGTTTCAATGACCAAATATTACCTAGAGCTGGCATTGAAATGGTCTTGGATCTGCAGTTCCCTGAAACACAGAATGTGAAACAGCATCTTTAAAAGCAATACAAATACTGCAAATATGAGGTCAGTGTAATTTGAAGAGAAAGTATAAATCATACTTTGCAGTGGTAACAAGAGTGCATTCTGAGTCACAGTGTTCTGATCGGTATCTTCTCTCTTCATGGCTAAAAAACAACAAAAAAAAAAAAACAAATTTCACATTCAGTGGCTGTTTGATTAAAAACAAAAACTGTAAAACCCTTTTAACTCACCAAAATTAGGCAGAGAGATGTTTTTAGAGCCCATTGCACCTAGAAAAGTCATCGCAGCACACGTTTAAGACACTGAGTGAGTGATGATGAATTCAGCTAAATGAATTCAGATGTTCTGACCTCGAGCTGCTGCTGGAGTCTCTTTAGCCTCACAAAGACTTTGAGTTTCATGAAGCTCCTCAACTGAAAGACACACAGAAGATCCATTAATGAAACAGACCTGAAAAACCTCTGAAAAAGTGTTTGAAGCAGCATCCATTTCTAAGAGAGACAGAAGTGTAGAAACACTGTTAGTGTGTGTATTAGTGTCTGTTCAGGACCTACTCTGAACCTCCTCCATACTGTCATCTGTGGCGTTTTCTTCATCTGAAGAAGCATTTAAAGCAGCAGCCAAATCTGCACGTGTTTCTGGTCCCGATGGAGAGTTCAGAAGAAATAAAGTGGTTTATTAGTACATGGTTATTGAACATGTTAATGCATTTCATCCTGGACACAGTGAGGTTGTAAAGTGACAGTAAACCAAATGTTAAATGCAAGGGGTTTTCATTTTGGACTTCTTAAGTAAATTTCCGGTCACCATCTCAGTTCATTTATATTTAATCCAAAGCAATATTCATTGTGTATTGATAGTCTTTGATGCAAGCATTAATGTCTGAGGAATGACCACAATCTGTTTTGAGTGGTGAATAATTCACTTTCAAGACCAAGAAATTAATCCAAATTTAAAGGAACACTCCACTTTTTTCGAAAATAGGCTAATTTTCCAACTCTTCTAGAATTAAACAGTTGAGTTTTACCGTTTTCGAATCCATTCAGCCGGTCTGGTGGTAGCACTTTTAGCTGCAGCTTAGCATAGATCTTATCATCTCGCTCAAAAATGACCAAAGAGTTTCAATATTTTTCCTAATTAAAACTTGACTCTTCTGTAGTTACATTGTGTAATAAGACTGATGGAAAATGAAAAGTTGTGATTTTCTAGGCCCATATGGCTAGGAACTATACTCCCATTCCGGCGTAATAATCAAGGAACCTTCCTGCTGTACCATGGGTGCAGCAGGCAGAACGATATTACGCAGCGCCTGAAAATAGTCCCCAGCAACCCCTGCAACTACACAAACTTAAAAATATCGAAACTCTTCGGTCATTTTTGAGCAAGATGCTAATGGTCTAATCAGATTCAATGATCTATACTAAGCTGCAGCTAAAAGTGCTACCGCCAGACCCAGAGATCGGCTGAATGGATTCGAAAACGTCATAGACAGTAAAAGAAATGGACACAGCGACCCCATTGGATTCAACGGAGACAAGTGAAATCAATTAGAAGCACGCACTTCCTGGGGTTCGAGCGTATGATGACGTAGATGTGACGTGAGCAACCTGTCTGACAATTGTAAGTCTTCTAATAGCTGTGCCAAGAGAAATCTGAATCACCCACCAAATCTTGCAGAGACGGCGAGCGTGAACAGGAGCAAATTTTGGTAAGTATTCTGATTAATTATTTTGCCATTTTGCATAATCACAATGCCCCTGATTGCCTCATAGACAGTAAAAGATTGCCTGCGAGCTTCTCCTCCTGTCCATACGGTAATTTCTCTACTGTGCGACAGAGAATCGCAGGTTATGACGCAATCGTTAGCCTATTTTTACAAAAACTGCTTCTACGGGGTCATAACGTGAGATACAAGGTAATGGAGCCTTTTATACATTTTCGTGTTTCTTTAGAAAAACTCCTCAGATGTAAAGTTATTCGCTGTCAAAGTGACGCAAAAATAAACGCTATCAAATTGAATCCAAAAAGAATTGGAGTCAATCTAACCAAAACAGCAACTCGTTCACTACCATCAAAATGCGGCGCCCGGGGATGCTTCAATAAAATATCAAACCCTGCCCCCCTGGAAAAGGTTAAAACTCAACTGTTTAACTCTAGGGGAGTTGGAAAATGAGCCTATTTTCAAAAATAGTGGAGTGTTCCTTTAAAGGTGCTCTATGTAGGATTGACACCGAGTGGTTGAACTAGGTATTGCAGTTCAAATTCAAAATACTGGAGATGTTTTGTTTTCACCAGGCCCCTCCTCCTCATACAGATTGACAACACCAACAAGAAAGAGCCCACTTGATGATGACTGAAATTAAATACACTGTGTTTTCCGCCAATTGGAAACCCGGGGTGCCGAAATACAGTTGGGTAAACTGGCAGTGGGTGGGTTTCACAAACCAAAACAGAGACCGACATTCCTGCCCGGAACACACATTTCAAAGGAGAATAACTGACTGTAGCATTGTTTTTCAGGTAAACAAGTACGTTAACAGCATGTTTCTTAAATATCTGCAAACATATGGTATTTTTATGCTTTAGTAGAGTCAAAAACTCCTTTAAGAGACATATGGACATATGTGTTGTGTTTTATTAAGTAACTTTTAGAAGTGTCAGACTCACTCAACAGTTTCACTTGTGATGGTGTCTTCGGTGTTTTCTGCTTTTCTGAAATTGTAAACATTAACACAGACAGTCATTCTCCTATTCTATTCATATTTATGACTTTAATTTACTTAAATAATACTCACTTGGATGTTTAATATATTTTATCAGTAGATAAATTGTGAGAACAATGGGAACAACAATCAAACTGACTAAAATTACAATGTACAGCAGGACTCCACCTGTCACAGAACAAAAAAAATCCATTATGCATAAAGTTAGATTAGATTAATTGTGCAAATTCAAATGTAACACTAATAATGGAGTGATCTTATGAAACCTAGATGATCAGTCCAACAACATTCAAACAAACTAAGCCAATTCTACATGACTAGACAGTAGTACTATCATCACCTCTATAGGCCATATATGTGATGGGCAGAATCCATTCAGTCACCACACACTGATAGCGAGATCTTTCAGACGGCAGGATCTTCAGGCTCTTCTTCAGCTGAAAGGATCCGTCTGCGTTTGATCTGATTCCACTTGAGTTCAGCTGCTCATCAGGTAACCGTGTCTGATCGCGTCTGATCTCCATCTGCACATGTTTAGGGTAGAAGCCTGTGGCCAAACACACCAGAACCTGCTGCTCTGAAGATCCAGACGCTTTTACAAAGAAGTAAATATCAGGTAGAGCTGCAGGATACACAGACAGACAGACAGATGAACTGAATTAATTTATCAGTAACTGATATAATGATGGATTCTTCCTTTTGATTTCAGACAGGTTGATGCTGTTACGTAGAGTACTGTGGCACATGTAAGTCTCTAGCACATTAGATGCTTCACAAAAACTTTTAAGACAGTTTTCATATCTTTTGCTTTTAAATTTCCAAACATTCCTTCTGCAAATATTGTAATCCAATGAGATTTTTGTATGAACAAGGAGCCCTACAACAGACAGTGTAACACAAAGATCCTGATCTCACTATCAGCCAGTCTGATATTACATTATGGGACAGAAGCAAAAGGTGATACACAAGCCAAAAGCCAAATCAACACCTAACTGACCCTGGAGGACACATAGAGTATTAAACAAAGCAATAAATGTGCAATGCATATCTTTCAGAGAAATATCGGCTTTAATTTTTTTTTCTTTTTTGTTTTAATTTTTGAAAGAGGGCACTGTATTGTGTATTTAATTTATATTGGACTAAAAAAAATGCTACTGAGATTGATGCGGCCCTGTTATTGACAGCAGAACTACCAATAAGAGTAAAATGCGATAAAGTGTGTAAAGTCTTGTGCTGTTCATGTCTGTGCAGAGCAGCTTCCCTTCTGAAGACACTTCTTTAAATTCCTAACATTAGAATCCAGTAGCTCAGTTTTTTTTCAACAAGATTTATTTAAACCTGATTTAAACTTATTTATGAATCTGTCACAAGCTTTACAAAGAGGCTGGCCTGACACTGAAGGGTAGATGAGTGAAAAAAAAAATGCACCAAGGGTCAGTGGGTGGGAAACAGTCATGAAAATTTCAATTATAAAAATAATTTGGCTAAAATTAAAAGTAAACTGATAGCAAAATAAATAAATTCAGCTGATGTTAACTTTCCTGCAGATTCTTTTGTATGAGTGGATGAGTGGAAGCTATGAGCGGAAGTGTTACAAACTCACCTTTCTTGATGACCTTTCCCTCTCGTTGAAGTTCACTGAGGCTGGTTAACGTTTCCACACATTTCCTCTCCAGGCGGGAAACTGATTCTCTGTTCCAGATGATGCCGTGCTCAAGGACTAAAGGTTTCCAGTGCTTAGAGAGGTTAAAGGTCAAGGTCTCTCCATTATAGGCGTATTCATCAGTGCCTTGAAGAAATGTTACTAAACCATTAGAGTGACATTCAGCTGCACAGCCGTGTCTCCACTGAAGAATATGAAGATCTAGAGAAACACATACACGAGGTTAAGACCACAAAATGTGACATGATATTATTTAAAAACATTACAAATAGGGTAGAATGGGGTAAGATGTGTCAGTAACAAAACTATTTAGTTTTTGTTAAAGGGATAGTTCACCCAAAAATCAAAATTATGTCATTAATGACTCACCCTCATGTCGTTCCAAACCCGTAAGACCTCCGTTCATCTTCGGAACACAGTTTAAGATATTTTAGATTTAGTCCGAGAGCTTTCAGTCCCTCCATTGATGTACGGTATACTGTCCACGTCCAGAAAGGTAATAAAAACATCTTCAAAGTAGTCCATGTGACATCAGAGGGTCCGTTAGAATTTTTTGAAGCATCGAAAATACATTTTGGTCCAAAAATATCAAAAACTACGACTTTATTTTTCAGCATTGACTTCTCTCCCGGGTCTGTTATGAGCGCGTTCACAGCACATCCGGTTCTCGAACGAATCACTCGATGTAACCGGATCTTCTTGAACCAGTTCACCAAATCGAACTGAATCATTTGAAACGGTTCGCGTCAACAATAAGCATTAATCCACAAATGACTTAAGCTGTTATCTTTTTTAACATGGCTGACACTCCCTCTGAGTTCAAATAAATCAATATCCCGGAGTAATTCATTTACTCAAACAGTACACTGACTGAACCGAGCCAGATAACGAACGAAACATTGACTCGTTCTCGAGTCAAGAACCGGTTGCATCGGTTTTTCGGATCACCGGTAGTGATGGGAAGTTCTGTTCTTCTCCGCGAACCGGTTCTTTCGGACAGTTTGATTCAATAAACCGGTTGACCGAAAACGGTTCACCAGTTCTTTTGCGCTCGACGTAATGACTTCATTGGCGATGATTGTCCTTGATTCAAGCCTTCGGTTTACCCGTGCTCATAACATTAGCACAGAATCAGTTCAGAATCAATCACCAAAAGAACCAGTTCAGTTGAGACGCGCTGTGTGTCAGTCTGCTTCACGCATGCGCAGTATCATCAGCTCCTCGGTTCTCGAATCGGATGCGTCCGACTGAAACGGTTCTTGAGTCGAGAACGAGTCAATGTATCGTTCGTTATCTGGCTCGGTTCAGTCAGTGTACTGTTTGAGTAAATGAATTACTCCGGGATATTGATTTATTTTAACTCAGAGGGAGTGTCAGCCATGTTAAAAAAAGTTAACAGCTTAAGTCATTGGTGGATTAATGCTTATTGTTGACGCGAACCATTTCAAACGATTCAGTTCGATTTGGTGAACTGGTTTAAGAAGATCCGGTTACATCGAGTGATTCATTCGCGAACCGGATGTGCTGTGAACGCGCTCATAACAGACCCGGGAGAGAAGTCAATGCTGAATAAAGTCGTAGTTTTTGATATGTTTTGGACCAAAATGTATTTTCGATGCTTCAAAAAATTCTAACGGACCCTCTGATGTCACATGGACTACTTTGAAGATGTTTTTATTACCTTTCTGGACGTGGACAGTATACCGTACATACATTCTCAATGGAGGGACAGAAAGCTCTCGGACTAAATCTAAAATATCTTATACTGTGTTCCGAAGATGAACGGAGGTCTCACGGGTTTGGAACGACATGAGGGTGAGTCATTAATGACATAATTTTGATTTTTGGGTGAACTATCCCTTTAATACAGGAAATTTCATCATACTATATATATATTCAGGGCTGGACTGGCATTTTTTGGTCCAGGTGGCCCACCACTACTTCGATATATACAGGGGTCAAATTGGGATTTGATATGTGGTGGTGGTGGGGGCTCTATGGGTTGAGGCTTATATATATTTTAGTGCTGTCAAATGATAAGAATATCATATGCAATAAACCGCATCCAAAATAAAAGTTTTTGCTTACGTAATATATGTGTGTGTACTGTGTATATTTATTATATAAATACACACACATACAGTATATATTTTGAAAATATTTACATGTATATTTTTATATAATTTATATTATATAAAATATATTTAATATAGAAATATAACATATTTTTCTTAAATATACATAGATATACTTATACATACATGCATTTTGTGTATTTATATATACAGTACATAATAAATATACACAGTACACACACAACAAAAACTTTTAACAAAACAAAACAAAAGAATCATAAAATATGATTTAATCTGAAGCAATATTCTTATCAGTTTTCTATCAGCTGTTACATATAAATCTGCATGTTTTTTATGTTTAATCCAAGGGCATTTTTTTACTTTTACAGAGGGCATTTTCCCCCTAACCTCATTAATACTTCATCTTTCATTTCAAATTCTTACATTTAATCTATAAATTCAATTATAATAATGGGATTATCGTTATCTCTACGTTATCAAATTATCAAATCATTAACACTGAAAAAATACGATTGCACTGAATGATGTTATGAGAGTGTTTTAAATATTTTTTGGAATACACAAACAAGAAATGATGGTGGAAATGATACTTTAAAACTAAATCAAAACGCCAGTAGGTGCCAGTAGTGAGCATCTAATGAGTGAGTCCCTGAGTTGTTCATTCAAGCTATTAAAGACTCGTAATGGTGAAAACGTTGTGTGATGATGCTTTACTAACTGTATTTTAAACCTCAGCATGCTTAGAGTCACTTGTTTGGCGTTAATGAAGCGTTAATTCTTAACCACTGCTATAAACATTATGACAAAATATTTGTTTCACTACATTCAGATGCTCACAATATTAAACCTTTTCCAGGCTGTTTAATGAAAGAATGAATGATACATGGTATCTTACCTGTTCCCTAACACATAATTACCTGTGTGGTTTGTCCTGTTTTCTTTTCTCATGTGTCTCAGAGAGCTGAGGTTGTTTTGAAGCCACTCTCGTTTATAACGCAGCTCATCACTTTCACTTTAAAAGAGTCTCTTAGATTCCTCACACAACTTTGTCAAGAATTTTGCTTTATTCACACTGTTACAGAAATTCATCTCTATGTCACTGAGTTCAACTGAGCTGTAAAATTCATAAATGTCTTCAGAGATAAGAGGTTTTAATGTGGCGCTATACGTGTAGTACAGAGAACATATTTCTGAAATGAGAGGTAGAAGAAACACGTTCAAACAAAACAAACCAGTCCAATGCAAAGGCAAAAGAGTAGGCTAAACACTGAAAAGAGTTAAGGAACGATTGGTTTAAAAATTGGTACGGTAATAATCTGAAAACACAGAATTATTAATTTTTTTTAGCATTCTCAGTCTCAACAATAACAACTCATTTGGAACATGAATCTATTTACTTCAATTTGAATGTGTTATAATCCACTAATATAACTACAAAGTTCACATCAAAATACAGAAAAAATGAGTTATATTACCACTCTGAGATGGAAAAATAGTGGATATCAGGAGGAGAATTTTGACCGAGTTCATTGTAGATTTTTCTCTTTTTCTGCTGGAAAGATATTCATAGATTTGACTTTTCCGTATCAATAACTCACGAGCAAAATGTTTTTACTACACAATCGACGCCTCTTTTCTTTCGTAGTGACGTAGAAAACGTGCTACAAGCGAGTTTTCCTCAAAACAAGCTTTCATCCGCTCTGTACAAAATACGCTGATCTCAGTGCGCTGACGTCTGTGAGACTTTCAATGGAAAGTAGCTGAACCCCGCCGGAAAAGTCACTGAATGTCGCTAGATGACATCATTAGTGCAGTCGTTAAAAAAAAAATTAAAACATAACAATTCAGAATAACAACAATAGAACAGATAAAATAAAAACCCAACAATCAGTAGTTCAAAGCAGAAAAAACGTAAAAAAAGACAAAGGGGAAAAATAAAAGGAGATAAGAGGGCATCACGCAAATTAATACAAATTACACATTAAATACAGCAAAGAGTTTGTAGGCTGTGCAAACTGTACATGTTTTGAGAGCTTTTTTGTTAACTGAGAGTGAAATTGTAAGTAAATAATGTTTTATATTATGTTTACAGTTTGAAAACTTACATTTATGAATATAAAATCTACATAGAAAGAGAATTAAGTTTATAATAAAGCAGGCATTTGAATCCGCTTCAAAGAAACCGAAAATAACAGATTTAGGATTCACTGAAAAAACTTGTAAGATAGTACTTGAAATAAAATAACTAACATCTTTCCAAAGCTGAAAAGTATAGTTGCACGACCAAAACAGATGAAAAAGTGTTTCAGTATTATTCTGACAAAAGGAGCATTTAGTGTCAAAATCTGATCCAAATTTTTTTCTTAAGAATATGTTTGACAGTGTAAATATTATGGAGTAATTTAAAAGTTATTTATTTTATTTTGTTAGTGAGGAAAAGTTTTTGTTGCATGGACCATATATTTTTCCAATTTAAATTTATCAAAAAGGTTGTTCCAATATGAGACTGCAGGAGGGGCAGAGACAATGTTCTCAAGGAATAAAGTTCTTATTTTATAATTTCTTCCTTTTTTCCCAGTGAAACATATTTCACCAATAGGCGTGTTAACGGGTTCAGGAAAGGGAACTGAACTATAGACGGAGTATCATTTTTAAAAAGCGTGCATATGCCAGATGGAATTACATCCATAACAGCTGCAAACTCTTTAGGAGTTACAGGTATATTATATTCTAAAAGAAATTCTGTATATCTAAAAAGCAGACCATCCTTGTTAAAGAGCTGACTAAACATGAAATATTCCGTTACTGAACCACTGATAATTGAACAAAGATTTATTCTTAAATAAAATATTCCTATTGTTCCATATGTAACACCGGTGGGGAGAAAAGTTATGTTTTTAAATAAGAGTCCATGCCAGAAGAACCTGTTGGTGAAAGTTAGATAGCTTGACAGGGAGTTTTGGGGTATCATAGTTACACATTAAGACAAATTTTGCTGGCAATAAAGCTCATTCTGATTCTGATTCTGATGATGACGGCACTTTCGTGTGGGCACGTGATGATGACCTAGAAGGGCACTTCAAGAAACAGTTGTTTGGTCCCCTACACCCTTCAACCCTTCGAAGCTCTCACTCCGGAGGGTAAACCCTTTGAAGGGATTAGGGATTAGGGCATAGGGATGAGCCCTTCCGAATGGAACGCAGGGTAAATAAGGTTTTTCCAAGAAAGTCGCTAGATTTGTCGCTAGTCGCTTTTTTGGAAAAAAGTCACTAAAGTGGTCTGAAAAGTCGCCAAGTTTGCAACACTGAACGTGATGAAAATGTTACTAATAAAACACTCAATAACTTCACAGTAACACACCAAATTCAGTTTACACATCACTACTCTCCTGCTGGTTATACTACAACAGTTATTTCTGAAAATAATTGCTTTTACACATTTTTAATGATTTTTTTATTTTTTATTATAACAAATAGTCAATAACTTCTCTGTAACGCACTTTCTCCAAATTCAGTTCACGCATCACTGCTCTCCAGCTGGTTATACTACAATACTTATTTTGAAAATAATTGCTTTTGCAATTTTTTTTTATGATTATTTAAAAAGTATTTAATAAAGTCACTGTTATTGGACAAAATAGTCAATAACTTCACTGTAACACACTTTACTCTCTCCAAATTCACATGACTGCTCTCCTGCTGGTTATACTACAACACATATTTTGACAATAATCGCTTTTGAATAATTTTTATGATTATTCTAAATGAAAAATAGTCATTGTTATTGGACAAAATTTGTCAATAACTTCACTGTAACACACTGTACTTTCTCCAAATTCAGTTCACACATCACTGCTCTCCAGCTGAAACAATTGCTTTTACATTATTTTGTTCCAGTAAAATAATTTTGTTTTTATTCCAGGTTTTGGCTGTTAGCATTGTGCAGATCGGTGTGGAATAATGTTGAATAATCACGGCAGTAACGTATTACTAGTATCTCATTTTGAAGAATATAACCAAATATAAAAAGTGACTTAAAAGAGGGTTCTCTTTGTGAGGTTTGGTTGCAGTGACTGAATCGCAGATTTACACACAAGTGTCAGTCTGCATGGAGAGGATCTTGAGACTCCAGTAGCTTCAAACATCTGTCTGCCGCTCAGCAGTGGCTCTTTTACAGCTGCCATTACAATACAGGTCATTTGTTTGACAGAAACTTTCCATAATAAATCTTTATCTGACCAAGATCTTCTGTGCTCTAAGTCATTCACAAATCTTTTGACAGTTCAGTAATCTCTATTTGCTTTTCACAAAATATTGTTTGTTTTGGTGCCTTTTGAAGGCATTGCATTTTTTCATACTTTTCATCTTCAGAAAGATCTTTCTTCCTCACCATATTTCATGAGAACTGTGACTTGCTTAATAATGTGGAACAACCTCTTTAAGTAGGGTTTCCATTTACCTAAGAAGACCTGGCAAACTATTGAGCAAATCTGTCTGAGATGGATACCAGTTATCTAAAAAGATGTGAAAAATCAAACAAACAAAAATCTGACTCTTTATTGTACCGAAATCCTATTGATATTTCACTTGCATAATAATTTTGAATGCAGTGTAAAACAAGTTCTTCAATCATCCCAAGAGGGAACAAACTTTTTAAATAGAAAATCCAAATGCCTTTTCCTAATTAGATCCGTATCACCTCCTCTTACTGGAATTTTTATATGTTCAATACCAAAAAATAGAAAAGAAGACAGAATGATTACATTATTTGAAGTGCTTTGCTACTGGTTTAGTTGTGTCACCTCTTTTTATTGTTTTTTCATATAAAATATTTTCTTCTAGTAAACCCAAAAAGGGCATGCAAAACTAGGTGCCATTTTTGTTCCCATTGCTGAGCCTGATATTTGAAGATAAGGAATCTCATCAAAGAAGAAAAAAAATTCCTTTTCAGAACAAAATAAGCTAATTCAATCAAAAATACTGTAGATGGAATTTTATTCGTCCTTTTATTAAGAAATTTTTCTAATGCTTCAAGTACCTTTTTATGATCAATACTGGTATACAGAGATTCAGTATCAAGGGTACACATGATTTTATCTGAATCAAGTTTGAATCAAGGAAGATCTTTAAGAAATATCAGGAATTTGAAACTGTCTTTTATATATTACTTTAGATTTGGAACAAGATCTGTTATATGGTAATCTACGTAACTGGAAATTCTGTCTGTAAGATTGCCTATACCAAAAACAATTGGTCTACCCCGTGGGTTTAAGCATTTATGAATTTTTGGAAGAACATACAAAAAAAGCTTTTTATTTAAGCTTTTTAAAAGCTATTTATTCCAAAAAAATATATGTCTATTTGTTTGATTAATTTTGTGATTGGTGGATGATTTATAATCCAATATTTTCATTGGCTGTTTGCAAGTTTGAATTTTGACCTTGTTTGTATTTAAAGGAACCTATGTACACCTGCAATCTTTTAGCCCTGATGAAGGCCTGTGTGCCGAAACGCGTTGGCAAAATAAAATTTCCAAAAGCAAACCTATGCCCTTGAGGTCAGGACCAGGGTGCCAATGCAAACAATTGTGTGTGTGTGTGGGAAGGAAGAAAAAAAAAGTAAATAAAAGTATAAAAATAAAGGTAGAGAAAAGTATATAAACATAGCTTTCTTTATAATTTTACTGGAAAAGGTCTTGATTGCACAATGATACATGGCGCAATGTATCTCCACCACTTCAAAACTGTTAGAATAGTTTTAATTTGTATTTACATTTGCTGTTTAAATACACATCAAATACCACATGCTTTAACCTCTTCACAGGGAATACTGTAATTAATTAAGCTTCAGCAACAGTTAGCTATATACCTGCATATCATACATAACAACTGAATTGAAAAGAATTGTCCATTGAATTTGGAATCGGAAGTAATGGAGATACGGTTTGGAACACAAAATTGTGTTCTGATGGTGTCTGACCTCCTCATGCTCTCGTAAACATTGTGAAAAACATCTTATTGCCAAACAAGCACAAATGAAAAGCTCTAGATCTGATTCTTCATAAAATCCTGAAAAAATTCTTCATAACACTCTGCACAAACCATAACCAATTACTTGATCTTCTAGCTGGACGCATCAGTCTAGAGCTGAAGAAAAAACAAAACTTTATTTTAAAGCCATTTAAAACTGGAGAACAGTTGTGTTTTTGGTTCTAAAAAACACCAAAATTTAATCGCAAAATACATTTAAAGTGTAAATTAATGAAAACATGAATATGTTGTCTATCTTCAGTAAAAATTTTAACTGAAGTATTACCCAGGTTTGGCAGTGAAATGAGCTTTGATCTGCAGCGTCCTGAAACACAGAATAACAGCATTATGATGTCTTTAAAATCAACATAAATACTGTAAATATAAACTCTTTGTTCCTTATAACAATGAAAGTCATTGTTATTTGAGGTGAATCTGAATCTTAAATTGAATCTTACTTGGCAGTGGTAACCACAGTGCATTCTGGGTAACAGTGTTCTGATAGGTGTCTTCTATCTCCATGGCTAAAAAAAACACATTTATAATAATAATTTAACATTCAGTGTCTGCAACCATAAAACCCAAGAAAATTTATTCTGTACTCACCAAAATTAGGCAGAGAGCTGTATTTAGAGCCCATTGCCCCTAGAAAAGTAATTGCAGCACGTTTAAGACTCTGAGTGAGGGATGATAATTCAGATGAATGAATTGAGATGTTCTGACCTCGAGCTGCTGTAGGAGCTGCTGCTGGAGTCTCTTTAGGTTCACAAAGACTTTGAGTTTCATGAAGCTCCTTAGCTGAAAGACACACAGAAGATCCATTAATGAAACAGACCTGAAAAACCTCTGAACAAGCGTTTGAAGCAGCATCCATTGTGTGTATTAGTTCAGGACCTACTCTGAACCTCCTGCAGATTGTCATCTGTGGTGTTTTCCTCATCTGAAGAATCATTTAAAGCAGCAGCCAAACCTGCACATTTTTCTTGTGCTGATGGAGAGATCAGAAGAAATAAAGTGGTTGTTGATTTTGTTGATAACATGTTAATATTTCATCATGGAAAACAGTGATACTGTACAGTGACAGTAAAACAAATATTAATAAATGCATAGGTTTTTAATGTAATTTATTTGGGTGCTTTTTAGCAGTTTAGACTCCACTCCAGCACTTATATATGGGGATATACACACACAAGAAATAATAATTGGTTAAAATAAGTACTGAACACGTCACCATTTTTCTCAGGCATCTTGAAGCTGTCATTACCAACAAAGGCTTCTGTATGAAGTATTAAGTAAATTTCAGTTGTTAAATACTTTTTCCCTGTGTCATTCCATTTTATTACACATAACTTAATTTCGGAACTTATTTGTTTTGTTTTCTTTTTATGCACAGATTACTTGGGTTGTTAACGACATCTGGTGTAAATTTCATATCAACAGCTGCTGAAACAGTTCTACTCAGCCGTCATTGAGTCCTGTGCACTTCAATAACTGTCTGTTTTGGTTCAGCTACAAAATCAGACATCAGAAGACTACAGAGAATGGTTTGGACTGCTGAAAGGATTATTGGTGCTCCCCTGCCCACCCTTCAAGAACTGTATACATCCAGAGTGAGGAAAACGGCTCAGAAAATCACTCTGGATCCCTCACATCCAAGTTACCCATCTTTGAACTTTTGCCATCTGGCCGGCGTTTCAGAGCCGCAAATACCAGAACAGTCAGGCACAAGAACAGTTTCTTCCCCCAGGCAATCTACCTCATGAACAGTTAAATGTTCCCCACTTATGCAATAAAAATGTGCAATAACCTTATATTTATGTTATCCCTCCATCCTAGTACATCCCTGCATCTCATTCTATTCTATTCCATTATCATCTACATCACAGCTGGTCATACGATTTATTTATTTTTCGATTTATTTTGCAATATTTGTCTTTTTTTTTGTCTGTGTGTTGTTGTTGTCTCTGTGTACTGAAAGTTTTTGTCACAAAACAAATTCCTTGTATGCGCAAGGAATTAGAAAAAAAATGGTGACGCGTTCAATACTTATTTTACTCGCTGTATATAATTTTTTACATTTGAGTCCCTGTCCCTGAAAAACTCTCTGCACATTCCTGTATAATCTGGATTGATTTTAATAAACTTATAACTTTAATGTACTCTAAGTGTGCACTTCATATCCAACATTAAACCAACTGCATTATGTCAGCCTGTCATTTTAATTTAGTTATGTTGCTTTGTTATTCTAAAAGTGAAATAAAGTCAATGCATGTATAAGTGGATTTTGATTTCATTTGCTGCTTATTGATATCTTGCTTTGATATGTATAAACAAAGTAAACATTTAAAAAGTGTATGTATTAGTGCTATAACTCACATCTCCACATCAAACAGATATAACGGGTAACGTTTGAAGAAGTTACACTCACCGAAAAAACTGTTTCCCATGAAACCCAAATCAGCTGAAATAATAAATATTAAAACAAACAGTCAATGTCTTCATCTCATCTCACTTCAGTTTATCATCAGGATGATATGTAAAGATTTAGTCATAAACAATCTCTTACACATGTCAATGAAATGTCAGTGACATTTATTAATACATTTCATTGTATTATTCAGTTACTTTTGTACAATAAATAATTTGCACTGTGTTGGGCAGCAACATCATGTCCAACATAAAACTGGATGCATCATGTGCTGGTCATTTTGATTTAGTTTGTTGCTCAAAAAGAAAGCACTCTGGGTGAAAGCATGGAAAGTAATGAATCATGACATTACAACTTAAATAGTATAAATCATAATGTCACTTATTCATGTACCTAATTTAACCAAAATCAAAAGTTTTGAAAAACAAAAAGAACTTTGGTTTTTCAAAATAAAACATTAAAATGGGTAAGTATTAATGGGTAAGTTTTTGAAAGAGTTAGACTTACCAACATTTCCGTTGTTACAATAAGAACCTGTGTAAAGATTTAATAAGCATGAAAAGACACAAAATCCATCTAATCCATCATAATCTTAAAAGTTCATTTTATTTAATGAACAATTCACAACATTTCAATTAAAAATGAACATGCATCTATATTGTTAGCAATACTGAAGTATAAATGTCTTTACTCATAAGGTCAATTGACACTGCACAGACAAACATGATTGTTGGGTTTTGTTGGATCAGTGTGTTACCCCTGTTGGTGCCTGTTGCTGTTGGTCGGAGTTTGTTGTCAACCGACTGAACATGTTCAGTCAGTGTTTGTTGGTGTCTGTTGGGGCAGTGTGAACTTGACAGTTATTTTTTAGAAAATTCTAAATCCAACGGCCAACTTGTTTGTTGGTGTTTGCTGGCGTTTGTCTGTGCAGTGTGAATTGGCCTATAAACAGCCACTGCAACATAGTTGATTAAACATGTTAAGGCATTTTGTAATTTACACAGTGTGCAAAAAGCTGCGATTGAAAATCAAATATTTATTTCTGAACTCTTCCTACATTAAAACATTAGTACTAATTGTGTTGTTTAGAAATGAATATGAACTTTTTTGTGAGGTCTGAAAACACTGCATCTTTTTTTGTTATTTTGACCAGTTGTCATTTTCTGCAAATAACTTCTCTAAATAACAATGTTTATTAAGAATTTGGGAGAAATGTTGTCAGTAGTTTATAGAATAAAACAAATAAATTTTTACGCAAAAACATACTAATAGTAAAACCAGAATAACTGAGAATTTTGCAGTGGTATATATATATATATATATATATATATATATATATATATATATATATATATATACAGACACAATGGGTAATATAAGTACTGAACACGTCACCATTTTTCTCAGGTGTCTTGGAGGTGTCTTGAAGCTGTCATTACCAACAAAGTCTTTTGTATAAAGTATTTAATAAATTTCAGTAAGCGTGTTTAATACTTTTTTCCCTGTGTCATTCCATTTTATTACACATAACTTAATATCTGAACTTATTTGTGTTGTTTTCTTTGTATGCAGGGATTACTTGGGTTGTTATCGACATCTGGTGAAAATTTCATATCAACAGCACCTTTAGAAATATATTTACTGAGAAAAATGGTGATGTGTTCAATACTTATTTTACCTGCTGTATATATTTTTTTACATTTGAGTCCCTGTCCCTGAAAAACTCTCTGCACATCCCTGTATAATCTGGATTAATTTTAATAAATGTATAACTTTAATGTACTCTAAGTGTGCACCAAGCACTAGGAAAGTTCAAATATCGGATCAGGAATCAGTATCAGCAGATACTCACTATTCACTGACTCGGATTGGAATTAATACATTTAATATTAAATGTCATTATTTGATTTTATTGACAATTTTGTATGATCAATAATTTGCTTTGGTTTGGCCTGTAACTTCATATCCAGCATTAAACCAACTGCATTATGTCAGCCTGTCATTTTAATTTAGTTATGTTGCTTTGTTATTCTAAAAGTGAAATAAAGACAATGCATGTATAAGTGGACTTTGATTTCATTTGCTGCTTATTGATATCTTGCTTTGATATGTATAAACAAAGTAAACATTTAAAAAGTGTATGTATTAGTGCACGTAACTCACATCTCCACATCAAACAGATGTAACACTCACCGAAAAAACTGCTTCCAATGAAACTCAAACCAACTGAAATAATAAATATTAAAACAAACAGTGAATGTCTTCATCTCATTTCACTTCAGTTTATCATCAGAATGATATGTAAAGATTTAGTCATAAACAATCTCTTACTCATGTATTAATGTCAATGAAATATCAGTGATATTATGTACACTTCAGTTACTTTTGTACAATAAATAATTTGCACTGTGTTGGCCGGCAACATCATGTCCAACATAAAACTGGATGCATCATGTGCTGGTCATTTTGATTTAGTTTGTTGCTTAAAAAGAAAGCACTCTGGGTGAAAGTATGGAAAGTAATGAATCATAGTATTTGGTTCAGTTTAGGTTACCCCCACACAGTTTGTATAGTTGGTATGTTCCACCCATATACTGTGAGAGGAATGCACAGTGCAATAGTAAAGAAGCCTAGAATGAGCGCTATTCTGTGTGCGTGTTTCTATGTTAACGTGCTAGAGTCCTGCATTCCAGCCCGGAATGGAATGTGTCGCAAGGATGAAGTTGCTGATCCTGACTCGACATCATCTCATTAGACGCGCCTTTAGAGAGAAGTGCATCTTTACAGATTATGATTATAGCCTGTCTGAAAGCCTATTTGTTCAGCGCTGAAGTTTTCTAAGCGCGTGAATGCTCCATCACGTGAACTGCGCCTGGACAGGAAAATGCAGCGCGCTGCTCAGTTGTTCGCGCTCAGGGATGACGAGAGAAGACTCAGAGACCCTTTTCTTTACTTTCGTGTGCGTTTATGGAAAGCAAACCACATACACACTTATACGAACTTGTATATTGGCATCCTGATCTTGAAAATAAAGCTGATAAAGGATTCTCTGGCCGGAATCTTTCTGTAGTGCTCCCATCCTAAAACGAACCCCTAGTCCATACTTTACATTGGTCCTTCGAGCCGGATTTAGGGTTCCACCGACACTATGGAGTCAGCAACTGATGGTCAGCAACAGGAGTCATCGGACCGACCCAAGAGAGACCCTCGTCCACCTGCACATTTGGCCCAGTACGAAGTAAATTTTCTGCCCTATCAACAGCCTGTGGTCCAAGCCTCTTCTACCCCTGTAGGACAACCAGACCAGGCTAAGTCAACCAGAGCTAGGAGTTTGACAAGTTACCAGTCAGCTGCACATTCACGACGGTCCTCTCAGTTATCTTATGGACTCCATCTGTTTCGAAGTATGTCTGATATACAAGAAGCTGCTTTAGAGGAGGAGATCAAAGGATTGGAGCTAGCTGACCTACAACAGGAAACAGAAGAGGAAAGGAAAGCTGACTTAGAAGCGGCAGCATTGGATGCACAAGCCAGAGAAGGACAGCGGCTGCAAGAGGAAGCACATCTGGCTAAAGAGAGAATAGCTAGAGAGATGGGAAGACGCAGGCGTTTAAAGAAACTCGAGAAGGAGGTGCACATTGCCAGTCTTGTAAAGACCTACCTGACAGGGACGAATAATGAATCCTTGTCTACGTCGTCAGCTCCTGCTACGTTCTCCAAGCTACCTCTGCCATCACAATTGGTTCAACAGCCACCTCGGGTGCAATTAATCCCCAAGCAACATCCACCTGTGCAACAGCCAAATCCAGAGCCAGTTCAGATAACACCTCTCTCCACTGTTCCTACTCAGATATTAGCACCACCTGCTAATCCCGTCACGAGTGCCCAGATCAGTTTTCCTGTCAGCGCAGCACCGATTGCAGTACCAGTCTCTGGACTTCCATCTGTACCTGTCCCATTCGTTCCCGTCCTGTCCACAGTACAGACAGGTGGAGCGTCACCGATGGCAAGGTCTTCTGTCACAACTAATCTATCGTCTCAGTACCTAGGGGCTCCAGCTACCAGTACAAGCTTCACAATGCCACCACGAGCAGTTACAGTGGCACCGCCACCTCCTGCAGTGCAGTATACTCACCGCAGTATACCAACTGCAACACCAGTTCAGACGGCACCACCCTGGACCTAACCGGGTATGGAAACCCTGATTGCTACATCTTACGGCATTCCCAAACCAACACTTCCCTTCTTCGAGAGCGGCAGAGAAAGTGATTTCGCACTTTTGAAGATGGCGCTCGACAACTTGATGAATAGTCACCCTCATCTCAGCGAGCACTATAAATATCAAGTTCTCCTGAGTCAGCTCAAGCTTCAGAGTGCTCTGCAGTTGGCTAAATCATGCATGTATGACCCCGCACCGTATACAGCTGCAATGGGAGCTCTGCAAGACAAATATGGCCAGCCAAGACAACTGGTTCAAAGTGAACTAGCGGCAATACTCAACTCCCCAGCCATTAAGTCAGGAGACGCAGAGGCATTCGACTCCTTCGCTCTCTCATGAGTGAGAGAGCGCACACTTTAGAGGGACCAGTTGGATACGAGCTCAGGTGTGGTTCTCATGTTGACCGTCTCTTAAGCAAAATGTCTCCTTCCCACAGAGATGGATTTGTGGAATATTGTCTCATTCACGGCATCCTGCAGCCAGGTTCAGAGCTCACCTACTCCCTGCCCGACCTTGCTGCGTGGTTGCAGATGAAGGCTCAAGCCAAGCGTCTTGCCAGTCGAGCTACTCTTCTCTACAATTCTACAGGGCCTACCCTTCCAAAGGGAGATCAACGTAGTTTAAAGCCCAAAGATAAAATAGCGTCAGTCTTCCTCTGCTCTGGTGAGACAGCCAACAAGGAGACCTTTCATGCGAAGTCCCAAGCTTTCAAACTCAGTCCTTATTGTCCGTTCTGCAACAATAAGGAGCACTACCTTAACTCATGCCCCGACTTTAAGAAAATGTCTAATGCTGAGATTAAGAAGTGGATCCAGGAAGGCGACAGATGTTGGAAATGTGGCCGCGGCCACAAAGCTACAGCCTGCACACTTAAACGCCCCTGTAAGATTTGCAAAGAGAAACACCTTACAGTCCTCCATGACGCCATTCAAGAGTCATCCCAGAAAGTGCTGATGGTCAGTAATCCGAAGCCCATTGTCTACATTGAGCAGCCCCGAAGCCCTCAGAGAGTGTTGCTGAAGGTTGTCAAAGTGCTCCTGCATCATGGAGATCGCACTCTTGAGACATTTGCAGTGCTCGATGATGGTTCGGAAAGAACAATTATCCTCCCACAAGCTGTAGAGCAACTACAACTCTCTCAGCATCCAGAGACGCTTCATCTGAGGACAGTCCAGCAAGAGGTGAAAGAACTGAAAGGTTCCTCAGTTAGCTTTCATGTATCCCCCATCTTCAAGCCAAAAAAGAAGTTTTGGATTCAACATGCGTTCACTGCAAGCAGTCTGAGTTTATCTGAACACACATACCCAGTAGCAGCTCTCCAGAAGTGCTATGAGCATCTCAAAGGACTTCCTTTGACGCCTATCCACAGAGCCCAACCTCTGCTCCTCATCGGCTCTGATATGCCTCAGCTTCTTACTCCTACACAGCCAGTCAGAGCAGGTCCATCTGGCGGTCCTATAGCCATCTGCACAAGGCTAGGCTGGTCTTTGCAAGGTCCTTCTGACATCATACCAGTCTCTTCTCACCAGTCTTCCTGTCTGCACATCGCCACCGAGTCTTCATATACTGAACTCCTCAGGAATGTGGAACGTCTTTGGCACATTGACACAGTCCCCTACGTCAGTGAGAAGACTGCAACGCGTTCCAAGCAAGACCAACAGGCACTCAGACTCTTACAGACAGCCTCCGAACGTGTATCTGTGGATGGTACCCAGCGCTACGCTACTCCACTGTTGCGTCGTCAGCCAGTCATCCGCCTTTGTGCACAGCAAAATGCTGTGATGCCTAACCTACGCAGCACTGAGCGCCGGTTGGCCAAGGACACCGTTCGAGCAGCCTCATACTGCAAGGAGATGAATAAACTTATTCAGTCTGGTTATGTCACGGAAATCTTTACAGAAGAGGCAGCAAAGTCCACAGAGTCTTGGTATGTACCTCATCATATGGTGCACCACAATGGAAAGGACAGAGTAGTATTTAACTGTTCCTTCTCCTTTAACGGCCTGTCCCTGAATGACCAACTCCTGCCGGGACCAACGCTCGGTCCGACCATGATTGGAGTCCTGATGCGGTTTCGATGTCATGCTGTGGCCATCAGCGGAGATATTAAGTCGATGTTCCACCAGATCCGCTTGTTGCCCAGTGATAAACCACTCCTACGATTCCTGTGGCGTGACATGCGGAGGACATCTGAACCACGCATATTCCAATGGGAGGTGTTACCATTCGGAACAACGTGCAGCCCCCTGTTGTGCAGTCTTTGCCCTGCAGCAGCACGTCAGAGACCACGAACCGCCAGACTCTCCTCTCATGCATGTGATCGAGCACTCGTTCTATGTCGACAATTGCCTCCACAGTGTGAGTAACGCTGAGTATGCCAAGGTTCTAGTCGATGATCTGCGAGCACTTCTGAACAAGGGAGGTTTCGAGATCCGGCAATGGGCTAGTAACATGCCTGAAGTTGTAGCACATCTACCTCCTGAGGCGCAGTCGGCTAGCAGTGAGCTATGGCTATCCAAGGCCAGTGACAACCTCCAAGAGCCCACGCTTGGACTCTGCTGGGACTGTCTGAACGACACCCTGAGTTACAAACATCGCCATACTGAATCATTAGACGCTACTCTTCGTAACGTCTACAGTGTCCTTGCCAAGCTTTACGACCCATTGGGCTGCATTGTGCCATTCACAACAAGATGTAAAGTGCTGGTTCAGGACATGTGGAAGGCCAACATTGGCTGGGATGACAAGATCCAACCTGCTGACCTTCTGGAGAAATGGTTGAATTGGGTGCAGGAAATTCCCACTTTGCAACATCTCAAGCTGCCTCGTCCCTACGCACCAGCCACCGCCGATAATGCCAGCGCAACCCGTCACATCCACATTTTCTGTGATGCCTCGGAGCGCGCCTATGGGTCAGTAGCTTACATGCAGACGACATATGACAGTCAACGAGTCTATGTCTCCTTCGTGTTTGCCAGATCGAGAGTCGCGCCCCGTAAGCAGATGTCTATTCCGCGTCTCGAGCTCAGTGCCACGCTTACAGGTGCACAGCTGGCTAGAGTGATCGAGACAGAGCTTGCAGTACCACCTGAGCGCATCACTCTTTGGTCAGACTCCACAACTGTACTGCATTGGATCAAATCAGAATCCTGCCGTTACAAAGTGTTCGTTGGAACACGAGTCGCAGAAATCCAGAACCTGACCAATCCTGTTCAATGGCGGTATGTTGATACTCTAAGCAATCCAGCTGATGATATAACCCGCGGACTCACACAAGAAATGGTACAGGATCATCGCTGGAACAAAGGTCCACATTTCCTCCATTTGTCTGAGAGGGAGTGGCCCAGCATGCCTTCATCTGAGGTAGAACCAGACACCACAGAGTTAAGGAAGTCTGCCTTCATGGGAACTATGTCCAGCATCTTGCCAACACAACTTCCGGACCCCAGTAAGTTCTCCAACTGGAAAGAGCTTCTTAAGGAAACTGCTAGCTCCATTCATGGGCCTCTGATGCTAATACTACAGTACACTTTCCCGCTGCCGAATTTCTGCAAGCAGAGAAACTGATGTTACAAAGGGCTCAAGAGGACTGCTTTGCTGAAGAATTGAGAGCTCTCAAAGCTGGACGTACTCTTCCTTCAGACAGTCGTCTCGCATCTCTGTCACCAGAATATGAAGGAGCCACGGAGCTACTCAGAGTCGGTGGCAGGTTAAGGCATGCTGAAGGACTAGACCTGGATACTATCCATCCAGTTATCCTGGACCCAAGCCATCCCGTGACAAAGCTTATCGTCAAGGATTTTGATGAGTCACTACTGCACCCTGGGCCAGAACGAGTTCTTGCCGAGATCAGACGCAGGTTTTGGATTATCCGTGGTAGAGAGGCAATTCGAAAGCATCAACATTCATGTCTGGAGTGCCGGAGATGGAGAGCAAAACCCGATGTACCGAAGATGGCAGATTACCCACCAGCTCGGCTACGACTCACTAAGCCACCGTTCTATTCAACCGGAGTTGATTGCTTTGGACCTTTCCAAGTGAGGATCGGTCGCCGCACTGAGAAAAGGTGGGGCATTGTCTACAAATGCATGACAACTCGCTCGGTGCATCTGGATCTATTAGAAAGCCTCGATACCGATGCTTTCCTGCTGTCACTGAGAAGATTCATCTCTCGACGTGGCAGACCGTTCGAACTCCTCATGGACAATGGTACCAACTTTGTCGGTGGAGAGAGAGAGCTACGTGAAGCCGTTGCTGCCATGGAACCTCAGTGGAGAGAGCAACTTGCTGAACAGCAGATATCCTTCCGATTCAATCCTCCAAGTGCGCCGCACTTTGGAGGCACATGGGAGAGAGAAGTGAAATCCATCAAGACTGCACTTCGCGTTGTCCTTAAAGACCAGACTGTTCCTGAACCAGTCCTGATGACAATCCTAGTGGAGGTCGAGGGCATAATGAATGCGAAACCCTTAGGCTACTTGTCATCAGATGCCTCTGATCCAGACCCGGTCACGCCTAACCTCCTCCTCATGGGCCGTCATGACTCGTCGCTTCCTCAAGCAGTTTACAATCCCAGTGACAATCCCCTACATTCGTCCAGTCGCCCGACTCATCCTGCTCCCAGCTCTGGAGGACAAGGACGAAGAAGAGACCACCAAATAGACTTTCTCCTACTCTTTCAACTGCCATGCGGACAGTTGGGGGCGGCCTTGTCTGAAAGCCTATTTGTTCAGCGCTGAAATTTTCTAAGCGCGTGAACGCTCCATCACGTGAACTGCACCTGGACAGGAAAATGCAGCGCGCTGCTCAGTTGTTCGCGCTCAGGGATGACGAGAGAAGACTCAGAGACCCTTTTCTTTACTTTCGTGTGCGTTTATGGAAAGCAAACCACATACACACTTATACGAACTTGTATATTGGCATCCTGATCTTGAAAATAAAGCTGATAAAGGATTCTCTGGCCGGAATCTTTCTGTAGTGCTCCCATCCTAAAACGAACCCCTAGTCCATACTTTACATAGCCTAATGAAAGTTTTTGTTTTTGATTTGTTTTATTTCGTTAAGTAATAATTTAAAGCTTTCTATGGGTATATTTATCATGTTTGTGAGGCCTGTATTCGCTGAGTTTCGGTTCATTTTTGTGAAGCACTCCTGTTCAAGACGAGATGGCAGAAACGCATCATGATTGTTTTCTTTATTTTAGAAAAGCACAACGTTTTGTTGATATTGTGAATGCACACAAATACAAGTAGACCCTTTACAGTTATGAATGATATATTACTCTCACCTTTATGAGCAAAAATAATTTCGTATCCACTGGAAAAAAAAATGCAAGTGATCACGCTGGCGCCTCCATGTCCTGCAAAGCGCGCTTTAGTTTGCACTCTCCACACACACTATTGGATATAGCGCACATTTATCTAGGTTTAACGTTTAAACATTGTTATATGCTTGAACTGTTTTATATCTATAGACGGGCTCAGGACGGTAATTCTGATAAGCTGTTGGACACGGGCGAGGCTCTATAATGTGCAGCTTAACAATTAACACGACACTGCTGTGTGAAAGGAACTGGACCGGACAACTTTCTGTAACGCCATACAGTGGGACTTCAGTAATTTACAAATGTGTGGATATAATCTGTGTGACAGCTGAAGGTTTTAGGTTCAGTCACTGTGCTCCATCAGAGGTGCTGCTTCAAAGTCTCAATTTTAAATCCGGGGATGGAAAAACAGTAACCTTATTGCTTAAATGTAATCATTATACTTTAAATGGCTATGATTTTATTAATCAAACAGGAGCACAGCATGTTTCAAAATAAAAACGCAGTTAGCAATCAACAATTAGCTCACATTTATGTCAACTTTTGTTTCAATCTACTGATGATAAATAATGAATATTTTGTGTAATTTATGGTGTTTAAATCATACCTGTAAACTGTAAGCAAATATAAAAAAAAAAGATCTGGGGGGGACTACCATAATGCTGTATCCCAGGGGCCTCTGGATATCTTAAGGCAACCCTGACTGCAACATAGTTGATTTTTTTTTTCTTTAAATACATTTCTTACATGTTCTGTTATTTCTAGCAGAATGACAGACTCACCTTCCTCCTCAAGTTGTTCCAAAAGTCGTGGATCTGGTAGATAAAAACTTGAGTTTTTCAAAAGTTGTTCATTGTAATATTATTAAATGGATTAATACATTTCAATGTTTGAATTTTATGACATTTCGTTTTTAATTTTGTATGGTTAGCAATTATAACAAAATAACATTTGTTCAAGTTTTTGAAAGAGATAGCCTTACAACAATCTTCACTTTCATAGGGACCTGTGTAAAGGTTTACTAAGTATAAACTGAGGAAAGTGTAATGATTACAGCTCTGTCTTCTAATTGACAGCATGTATGATTACAAGAGAGTATTGCAGAAGTGTGTTTATAGTGTGTTGTGATTTTAAAAAGTTTCAGACTTACCCATTCCTCTCACTAACTGTGTTTGTGTCTTCAGAGATTCTGAAATTACAAACATTGACATTCATTCTCCTCTTCTATCATCCTATTGAAACTTTAAAAGACTTGAAGGAATAATACTCACTTTGATATTTAAAACATTTTCTCAACAGGTAAAAAACAAAAAGAATAATGGCAAGAACAACAAAAGCAACTAATAATCCAGTGATCACCGGCAGCAGGACATTCACTTCATCTGTCACAGAAAAACAAACTAGTTTAATAATGGCCCAAATCAAATGTAACATTAATAATGATGTGATCTTATTAATCTAAGACCAGACATGATCAACTTCATCATTACCCCAGCTGATAATGAGTGGTTCAGTCAGTGTCTGGTGCTTCACCACACACTGATAGCGAGATCTTTCAGACGGCAGGATCTTCAGGCTCTTCTTCAGCTGAAAGGATCCGTCTGCGTTTGGTCTGATCCACGAGTTCAGCTGCTCATCAGGTAATGGCGTCTGATCGCGTCTGATCTCCATCTGCACATGTTTAGGGTAGAAGCCTGTGGCCAAACACACCAGAACCTGCTGCTCTGATGACACACACGATTCAACAAAATAATAAACCACAATAAATAAAACACAACAGACACGATAATAAACCAGCAAGAAAAAGATCATTTAAACAATAATACTACAGATTCTTGTGTGAACTACAAGTGTGATGAACTCACATCCCACGCTGAATTTTCTGTCTCGTTGAAGGTCATTGAAGCTGGTTAACGTTTCCACACATTTCCTCTCCAGACTGGAAACTGATTCTCTGTTCCAGATGAAGCCGTGCTCAAGGACTAAAGGTTTCCAGTGCATAGAGAGGTTAAAGGTCAAGTTATCTCCATTATAGGCGTATTCATCAGTGCCTTGAAGAAATATTACTGAACCATTAGAGTGACATCAATCAACAAAACCAAGACCCCACTGAACAAAAAAAAAAAAAAGAGAAAAACACATAAGAAAAAAAAAATCATTATAATATTAAGAAGCAGAACAGTTTGGTGAGCGGGTAAAAAACAACAAGAAAAGGATGGATTGTTTTACAGCAGCAACAAATACAAGTGTACAGCTATCCACCGTAATTATAATAGTGAGATATTTATCACAGTGAATTCTACTTAACTGTAGGGAGCTCAAAAGTCACAAAACTACATAATTGCTTTAAAAGTCTATTTTCTACATAGGTCAAGCACATTTTCTCTCAAAGCAAACTTATCCAGGATTCTATATGACACTACCATTCAAAAGTAAGAAGTTATTAAAGGAATACTCCACAAGAATCATAAGTGACCGTAAAGACATTTCTAATACCTTTTTATTAAATATATGCTTTCTTTTCATCAAAGAATTCTGAATAAAATTGATCACGGTTTCCACAAATATACAAAAAACAGCACAACTGTTTTCAACATTGATAATGATAAGAAATGCTTTGCATCACAATAAATAAATCATATTTTAAAATATATGTATTTTTACTGTATTGTTGATCAAATAAATCACATGCATTAGTTTGTTCTCATTTATGGTCATGTTTAAATAATTACATCAAAAATTTAAATAATTTATACATTCCTCAATTTCATCAAATTACATCTCGACATGGCACAGTTTACCCCACTGCCCCCTAAACATATTTACCTGTGACGCTTGTCCTGTTATCATTTCCATTTTCCATCAGTGCGTTTATGTTGATCTGAAGCCACTCTCGTTTATAATTCAAATCATCAGTTTCATTTCTAAAGAGTCTCTCAGATTCCTCACACAACTGTATCAAGAAATCTGCTTTATTCACACTGTTACAGAAATTCATCTGTATGTCATTGAGTTCGACTGAGCTGTAAAATTCATAAATGTCTCGAGAGCTCAGAGATTTCAGTATGGCGCTATATGTGTAATACAGAGAACATATTTCTGAAATGAGGAAGAGAAACGTTACAACAAGAAAAGAAAAGAAAAAAAAATCACCATGTAGCAGTGTACAGATTTGTCAAAAGTTTAAACCTAAACCTGAGCAATTCAAAGGTAAAATCATGAAACATTACTAAACTTCTGAGCATTTTGTCAACATGGATAATTTTTGCTCATATAGGAATACTATCTTTACAATTTAATGCAGACACAAGGTAGCCTAATGCAATTATGTACAAACATAAGACAAGCATAATAAAAGCGTTTTCTTACCACCCTGAGCGGGGAAAACAGATGAAATCAGGAGGAGAACTGTGACTGAGGCCATTATCTTAAAGTTTCAGAAATGAAAGTACAAAACCACGACGTCCGCTTTCATGCGTGACCTGTTTCACGCATACTCCGTCTGCAGTGCGTATGCAGTCGTTTGCGTTACGTGATGCAGAAGCAGCACGGACTCATTGTGCTTTCACACAGGACGCGTTTACAGTCCGCTACTGATCCGCGGCTGTTTACCACAAACACAACATTTGTCCATTATTTTGATTTAAAATCATTTGAAAAAAATTAATTTAAAAAGCTTTTTCAGCATTGTGATTCTCAGACATTAGTTTAAACTCAATAAATATAAACAAGGTATTATGTATGCATTTGACTTCTAGGTTTGTATAATAAGTTGCTCAAGCAAGCGGCAACACATTTAAACACAACATTTAGCCTACTTTTCTTGTTAGGCTATCACAAACAGGGCCGTAGCTGGGGTTTGTGGGGCCCCGGTGCAGGTTGTAACATTGGGCCCTATTTGAAATTGTTTAATTTGTGTGTTTGTTCTATTTATTTATTTGTGCTATTTACACAATGTTTTAGTTTGTTCAAGTTTGTGTCCAGGTACAGAAACCGAATAATTAAATGTTAAGTAGCACTGCTTAAGTCTTCACTGTAAAAAATAAATATACAATCAAACCAAAATGTATTCAGACACCTACAACATTTCTCACATTATTACAGTTTATTTGCTATAGTTTAGAAAATGGTAATAAAATATGACAAGAACTCAAAGTTAAACTGTCTAAGAACAAATTCATCTTGATAATGTTAGATAACTTTGATATAAATGTATGTAATGGACTACAATCAACCAAAAAAAACTTCAGACAGCTGTTAGTATGACAATATTTACACATCTATCAATACTTTGTTGACTAATTACCAAGCAATGCTTAATTTTGTTCAGTCTGTGGTGTGAAAAGGTTGCATTATCAATTAAAAAAAAAAAAAAAAACAAAACCAGGTCAAAGTGTCTGAATATTTTTTTTTTTCATATTTTTAAATCAGTTTCACTAGTTCACTGTATGAAGAATTTTTGGGTATATGTCACAGTTCGCTTTATTTTGCTATACTCACTTTCATGAATTATAGTGTCCTGCACCTACTAGTAAAAAAATATATATAAAAAATTATATCTGGTGTCTGATCAATTGTTGGTTTGACTGTGCATTAATTCTTGTTAAAACTACAAAGTAATTCAGACAACATCAGTGAGTAATATTCTTTAATTTTCTTGGATTAACATTACAAGCAGCTAATAGCTAAATTAGGCGCGGTCACTTTAAGAGACAAAGAATGCATCCAATATAATACACATCCGATTTTTTTCTCCACTGTTTACTTTCACTTAAGACATAACCAACAGTTTTTTCGAAAATACTTTCTAAGATGGATATTTTGACATATGCTGTATGTATTTGTCAGTACAAAAGCAAAAAGAGGCAAATTCGGTGTTCAAGCGTTTTGAAAAGCCTCTCTCTGCGTGAGCCCTGAACACCAGAACACCGCGGGTGCTGAATTGGGATCTTTCACATCCTTTTCTGTTTGTTTAAACTGCGATTTGTATTTGTTCGTTCAGGTGCAGGAGGAAGTTCGAGGAGAACTTCACAATGGAGAGCTCGGTTCAGTGTTGCTGTCTGTGAGACGCGGCTCTCCGCGTGCGCACCGAACACAGCGCGCGAGAAACCAGCTACTCAGTTCAGCTTTTCCGCGTCTTGTGTTTGGATGGTTTAAACTCTTTTGAATGTTTAAATTAAATAAATGTTTAAATAAAGTTTTTAAAACACGTGAAAATGATAAGCTTTCGTGACGACGCGCAGCAGTGGCCTGTCAACTTTCCTGAGCGTCCAGACGGACAAAACCGCCGGCCGCCCCCAAACCACACCACCTCCCACCCCACTAGCTACGGCCCTGATCTTATAGTTTACTACCCTGATCACAAACATTTAAAATTAAAACTCACCACTGACAGAAACAGCTCGACTCTCGTGCCTTTTGCATTTAAATCTTTATTACAAGCAATTCCACGGGTCTTAAAGAAATTTGTTTTTCTGCCTTCATAAAAGTGCATATATTGTTGCCTTATTTATCTAAAAGTGCACTTTTCTTGTTATAAAAATAGCCAAAAAAGCCATGTGTTGACTGAGAAACACAGTAGACTTTAATTGTATCAAGTTATTGTGAAATTACTGCATTTCCGTGTCAATCCATTTTCATTTTTTACCGCGAACAATGCGCTGTCACTTTAATTCAGCGCGTGCACCACAGCAAAAATAGACTCAGTACGTAAACGATCGCTGCACTGCTGCAGACGCACCGCTCCTGGAGCGCACTGACGGACCGCAGCCGCGTGCAGTGTGAACGCTCTAATCCGTTAACATGGGTGCGTAAAAAAATACGCAAGGCATACGCACTGCAGACGGAGTATGTGTGAAACAGGCGTCAGACTTAACCTAATGATGAGGTAAATGTGATGCTGTAACGGTCTCAAATTTTAATAATTACTGTAATAATTAATGAGTCAATCTCGAGATATTGTAGTTTATCTGTTGTCTAAACAGTGGCGGTGTATGGTAACAAAACGCTTCAATGTTCTTAAGTTACATTTGAGCACGCAGCCAAGTTCTGACAATCCAACCGCGCTCTCTTAACATCATCATCTCATCGACATGATTCAGCGAATCAGATCCGTTTAAATGAAATCATGTTAATGAACATACTGGATAATAAACGATTATTTGCGAACAAGTTCCTTCTTTGTTAAAATACGATTACGATTCATGTTTTTTTTTGCTAATAAATGCTCATACCTGAACACTCTGAGCCGACAGGACAGTAGCCTGTCATGTATTCTGAATTCTCAAACATTTATTCATTTAGCAGATGCTTTTACGCAAAGCGAATTACAAATGAGGAATACAACAAGCGATAAAAAAACAAGAAGTTTCAGACATCGTTTAGAATAATACAATCTAGAACAGGCAGGGTAAGGAAAAAAAATATATATATATACAGGTGCTGGTCATATAATTAGAGTATCATCAAAAAGTTGATTTATTTCACTAATTCCATTCAAAAAGTGAAACTTGTATATTATATTCATTCATTACACACAGACTGATATATTTCAAATGATTATTTCTTTTAATTTTGATGATTATAACTGACAACCAAGGAAAATCCCAAATTCAGTATCTCAGAAAATTAGAATATTGTGAAAAGGTTCAATATTGAAGACACCTGGTGCCACACTCTAATCAGCTAATTAACTCAAAACACCTGCAAAGGCTTTTAAAATGGTCTCCCAGTCTAGTTCTGTAGGCTACACAATCATGGGGAAGACTGCTGACTTGACAGTTGTCCAAAAGATGACCATTGACACCTTGCACAAGGAGGGCAAGACACAAAAGGTCATTGCAAAAGAGGCTGGCTGTTCACAGAGCTCTGTGTCCAAGCAGATTAATAGAGAGGCGAAGGGAAGGAAAAGTTGTGGTAGAAAAAAGTGTACAAGCAATAGGGATAACCACACCCTGGAGAGGATTGTGAAACAAAACACATTCAAAAATGTGGGGGAGATTCACAAAGAGTGGACTGCAGCTGGAGTCAGTGCTTCAAGAACCACTACACACAGACGTATGCAAGACATGGGTTTCAGCTGTCGCATTCCTTGTGTCAAGCCACTCTTGAACAACAGACAGCGTCAGAACCGCCTCGCTTCAAAAAGGACTGGACTTCTGCTAATTGGTCCAAAGTTATGTTCTCTGATGAAAGTAAATTTTGCATTTCCTTTGGAAATCAGGGTCCCAGAGTCTGGAGGAAGAGAGGAGAGGCACACAATCCACGTTGCTTGAGGTCCAGTGTAAAGTTTCCACAGTCAGTGATGGTTTGCAGTGCCATGTCATCTGCTGGTGTTGGTCCACTGTGTTTTCTGAAGTCCAAGGTCAACGCAGCCCTATACCAGGAAGTTTTAGAGCACTTCATGCTTCCTGCTGCTGACCAACTTTATGAAGATGCAAATTTCATTTTCCAACAGGACTTGGCACCTGCACACAGTGCCAAAGCTACCAGTACCTGGTTTAAGGACCATGGTATCCCTGTTCTTAATTGCAAACTCGCCTGACCTTAACCCCACTGAAAATCTATGGGGTATTGTGAAGAGGAAGATGCGATATATGGAAGCAGATTAGTCTCAAATATAATTCACGCAAAAAACACGATTCACACATGCGTAGACAATTTCACATGCATGAAACATTATTCACGTACACACAAAAAAAAATCATGTGCGTGAAAAAAAATATATATTCACAAAAAGCAATTCACATGCGCAAAATAAAATTATATATTCATAAAATACATTTCACAAATGCAAAACACAATTCGTAGATATACAACTGTGCACAAAAAAATCTTTGAATGTTTAAAACGTACGAGTGTCTGAATGTACAAATCGTCATTTACTACGAATCCACTCGGATTTGTGTGTGTGTGTTTTTGAGACTTTCCTGGCAGAGCTCTCTTCCCACGTGGGTCTGTCGTACTCTTTAGCCAATCAGATGCGAGCTTACCATTCAACCAATCATATCATAAGCCACTGAGAGTGCATTCAAGGAGCACGATTCTGTGCACCTTTTGCGCAATATGGATTAATTAGAACGGAAATTAAGCCTTTACATCAGTAATCCCATAGACAGTAAAAGAAATGGACACAGCGACCCAATTGGAACTCAATTGAGACAAGTGAAGCCCATTTTTAGCGATTTTTAGCACTTCCGTTTCTGACGCGCAGACTCAAACAAAGGACGCTTCTGCCATTATTGTGACTACATCTGAACATGTGCAAAACTACTCTCCTTGAATGCACTCTCAGTGGATTCATTGACTTTAGATTTGCTTTGGTATAACACACATTCGCAGATGTTTAGCAGATTCCTTTACTGCAGCTGCGGTCTGCTATTGAGATGAAAACTCTCATCACTTCTACATGACGAAGAGAAAGTAACAACAGCGAAAGACATCCTTTATTTGCATTCATGCTGCCCTCTGCTGGTTACAATAAGCACTCAATATAGGATCAATATGTTCCCTAGATAAAAGCTCCAAAACACAAGGCTGAGACTTAATTGTGGAAGCAGACAATGTAATCAACAGTTCAGTTCAACTAGGAAAATGAAGTAAAACAGACACAGTGGTCACAGTTATAACATGAAGGCAAAGAAACAGGAAATGGAAGAAACGCTTGGTAAGGCATGAATGGAAACTAGCCTCATTCATTACACCGTGAGTTATCTTGGATTAATTTGATCTCAAAAAGCTGCAATTGATGATGAAATAGAGATAGATCT
Source organism: Cyprinus carpio (assembly GCF_018340385.1). Classification (NCBI taxonomy): domain Eukaryota; kingdom Metazoa; phylum Chordata; class Actinopteri; order Cypriniformes; family Cyprinidae; genus Cyprinus; species Cyprinus carpio. The sequence continues at coordinate 29,925,545 of NC_056615.1, read as the reverse complement.
GATTCCTCATAGAAATTTTGAATTTATTTTTGTCTAAAGCAGAATAAAAAACAAGAGTGTTCACTTGTCATTTAAAACAGGAAAGTTTTGCCTCTGGTTCTAGATAAAACAACAACAACAACAACAACAACAACAACAACAAAACAAAACACCAAACTTAATAGAAAACTAAATTTAAAGTGTAAATAATTGAAAGCATAAATATGTTGATCTTAAGTTAAAATTAGCTGAAATATTACTGTTAAACAGTGAAATGTTCTTGGATCTGTAGAATCTTTCAAATCACCACAAATATTGAAAATATAACTCATTTTAGAACTTATGTTTCATAACAATGAAATATGAAAGGGAAAATGTTAATCTTACCTGGCAGTGGTAACAACAGTGCATTCTGGGTAACAGTGTTCTGATGGGTGTCTTCTCTTCCAAGGCTGAAAAAAAAAAAACATTTATAATTTAACATGCAGTGTCTTCATGTCTACAACTATAAAACACAAGAAAATGTATCTATACTCACCAAAATTAGGCAGAGAGATTTTTTTAGAGCCCATTGCCCCTAGAAAAGTAATCGCAGCACATGTTTAAGACTCTGAGTGAGGGATGATAATTCAGATGAATGAATTGAGATGTTCTGACCTCGAGCTGCTGTAGGAGCTGCTGCTGGAGTCTCTTTAGCTTCACAAAGACTTTGAGTTTCATGAAGCTCCTCAGCTGAAACCCACACAGAAGAACCATTAATGAAACAAACCTGAGAAACATCTGAACAAGTGTTTGAAGCAGCGTCCATTTCTAAGAGAGACTGAAGAAACACTGTTAGTGTGTATTATTGTCTGTTCAGGACCTACTCTGAACCTCCTCCATACTGTCATCTGCGGCGTTTTCTTCATCTGAAGAAGCATTTAAAGCAGCAGCCAAACCTGCACATGTTTCTGGTCCCGATGGAGAGTTCAGAAACATGGTTATTAAACATGCTAATGCATTTCATCATGGACACATTGAGGCTGTACTGTGACTAACATTTTATTTTCATTTGGTCTTTTTAACAATTAAGACTCACTTATTACCTCCAGTGGTTCTGGTTCCATTTGTGTTCAACCAAACTGCTCATCTGAAATAAAAAAATATTAATTCTCGTCTCACTTCAGTTTATCATCAGAATGATCTGTGTAAAGATTTACTGGAGTATAAATGTCTTGGCTAATAAACAGCTAGTGCAACAGACAGTTGATTAAACATTAGCCGTGTCTCCACTGAAGAACATGAAGATCTTAAAGAAACACACCAGAAGAGAAAATTCACTTAATTTGACAATGATATTATTTACAAGTGGAGGAGTGTGGGTGAGATGTGTCTGCCATTAAACTGTGTTATACACTTGCCTGTAGAAATCTGAATCTTATAATAGGTGGAAACATTTTAAACATATTGTGCATCATTAAATGATATTAGGACAAAATATTGAACATTGTCTCATTACATGCAAATACTCTGAATAATACATCTTTTGCATGCTGGTTGATGAATAATTATTATAAGTCATTTTTCCTGTTTTCATTTTTCATCAGTGCGATGAGGTTAATGTGAAGCCACTCTTGTTTAGAATTCAAATCATAGGTTTCATCTCTAAAGAATCTCTCAGAGTCCTCGCACAACTGTGTCAAGAAATCTGCTTTATTCACATTGTTACAGAAATTCATCTGTATGTCACTGAGTTTGATTGAGCTGTAAAATTCACACATTTCTTAAGAGATGGGATATTTTGATATGACACTATACGTTTAGTACAGAGAATATAATTCTGGAATGAGGAAGAGAAACATGAAAGAGGAACAACAAGAAAAAAGAAGAAGAAGGAAAAGAAAAACACCATGCAGCAGTATAACATATATATGTCCAAGGTTTAAACCTAAACCTGAGCAATTCATAGTTAAAATCAAACACACTGTAAGAATGCATAAATTGATTAATAATTACATCAAACATTATCAACATCTCAGCATCTTCCTAACACAGATCATTTTGCCCATGATAGCCCTTGCAGAAATCAACCATGGTTTTACAGTAATATATCTGCGCCATAAATCTGGATTTTAGCAATGCAGAGCAGCAGATTGGAAGTGACTGAATATATTCTTAATGGGTCGCATTGTCTGACAACAGAAACATGACGTGATGACGCCATCTTGCCACATTTAGCGTCTTTTCATAGGCTTTAGTTTTCATGGAAGGCATTTGGCAACACCGGTGTGGATATAACTGATGTCGAGTCTGTGCAAAACGAACTGATTTACACCAAACCAGGCTGATCGGCAGTCAGCGGAAATAATTTTCATCTCTTTCAGTTTTCACCATCACACATACAATAAACACACAAAGAAATATTATACAGAAAATAATAGGCTATAAGGAAGGGGCTGTTGAATGCGTGAATCTGACTGACCACATTACAGTTTCATATCACTCAGTTATTTCAAAGGTTTTAACAGTCTGCCACAGCAAGAGAACCAAAACCCACAAAAACCTTTTTATTTTCATTTTACATGCTCGTAGCCTACTTTTCTTGCCACTTTAAACGCTGTCTGAAGTAAGCTATTTAGTTCAGTTTAACAACAATGTTAACAGTCAAGCTTTTAATGACTATTACAAAGCTTTACTCTACATTCAACACACCCACTGACTAGAGTGACCGTGACACTTGCAAAAAAATAAATAAATAAGGGAAATGTGCACTTTAGATTGAGACCACATTAACGACACAGCATATACTGTGAAACACTGTAAGAACAGTGTAAATGAAAGCAATCATGTAAAATAATTTTCTCTACTGGATCAGCAAGGCATAGTCCATCCCCCAGTGCTACAGACGCCTATACTTGTATAAAAAGTGAATTTATGCTTCTAAATTAATAAAGTGCATGGGACCTGAAGCATATTTACACAGCTGAGTTAATGTTGCTTTGTGCCCAGTGGCGAGACCAGAAATGTTTAAGTGGCCAAGTGTAGCATATGAAAACTGCATATCAAATTGCATATAGTTGCATAATTGCAATACTGCAAAAAAATATGATTAACTAAATAATCTGAATAAGTAAATTAATTTAAATTTAAATATAGATTATAATTTGTGGAATGTTAAAGTTGGAAAGAGATCTGAGAATGACCTGTATGTGCACTTACACTATCTGTACACTAGAGAGAAGCATTGTATTATTCACTATCTTAAATAATCTCCACATGCATTCAGAGTTGGTGTGAATGTCAAACATTCCTAAACACTTCAATCCAAAGATCACTTTTATAATCCAGATTATAGTTGGTTATGCAAAGTTACTGCAGTCATTTAAAAACTGACACATGTCTGAGGTGATTAGATGTTACATGTGACTGTAGTTTAGTTTGGGCTTTGCTCAGGCCTTAATTAGAACTGCACACACTTCAATAAACCAAATCCAAAAGCATCAAATAAATTAGTCTACGTACTTTATTGTGCCAAGACTTTGGAAGGAGGCTTGTACTTTGGATAGTACAAACTGACAGATAACAAGGATGCCGTTTTAACTGGATATCTGTGCATTGCACCCATTGAATATTTTTTTGTCCTTTCCTTTTCCTTCATTTGATTGACATATTAATTACCTGTTAAAAAATCACTTCTTTAAAAAAACCACTTCTTAAAAACAAAATTATTAATAAATTAAACAAATAACAAATAAAAAAAAATAAAAATACCCATACCATTTTACACTCCTTACACAGTACTAAACCCTCAGACTAGATGGCATAAAACACATTCACTGGTGCAATGGAATGAGGAAATTGCTGTTGTTTGCTCTCACTATCAGCTTAAACGAATATTTACAGTCGTTGTTCATTCACTATCTGTTGTTTATGAAATTGTTGAAATCGGTGATTATATATTAACCCTTAAAGAAACAAATGTAGTGTTAAGAAATGTTAACTGCATCCAAACAGCAGATTTATAATGTAAGTGCAATTGATTATTATTTGTCCATCCAGGGTTATATTTTATTAACGACTCAAGAGTTTTCATTTGGGAGAATTTGATAAGAAATGTCTGAGTTCATACAGAGATATTTGACGGCAGGTGTTGGCTCATCTGAGCACAGTTTGATCAGAGATCATTTCTAAAACTTTAGAGAGATTAAATGTGAGGTTACTAGGGTCTTTTTCTCAGGAAATACATCTGAGAAGCAGGAGCTCTCTGTTTCTTCTTCATTTCATCTTAATGGATGTCTAAGAAAACATAGTAAAAGGACTAATACTTCATGTAAATTAATTTTCTTATTAGCTTCCCACTAATCGAAGCGAGTGAACCCTGTGTGAGATTGAGGTCTGTTTCACATTAGTCAGTCTTCTGAAGGCTTTCTATTCGCAGTTCTGTGGGTCCATCATGTAGGTCAGAATCTGAGTTTCTCTGTTGTCTGTCTGTGCATCTGATGTCATGAACATATGACCTCTACAGCAACTGACACGAGGTTTATGACATACGATAAGATTTACAGGGTTTGGATGAGGCTGAACTTTGTTCATTCTTACAGAACAGGCCAAAAAGAACAGCTGACATCCAAATGTATCTTAAAAATGGCAATGAATATTTAAAATAAAGAGGGTATAATCTATCTATCTATCTATCTATCTATCTATCTATCTATCTATCTATCTATCTATCTATCTATCTATCTATCTATCTATCTATCTATCTATCTATCTATCTATCTATCTATCTATCTATCTATCTATCTATCTATCTATCTATCTCTGTCTGTCTGACTGTCTGTCTTCCTGTCTATCTGTCTCTCTGTCTGTCTGTCTGTCTGTCTGTCTGTCTGACTGTCTGTGTCTGTCTGACTTTTTGTCTGTCTGCCTGCCTGTCTGTCTGTCTATTTGTCTTTCTGACTGCCTATCTGTCTGTCTGTCTGTCTGCCTGCCTGTCTGTCTGTCTGTCTATCTGTGTCTGTCTGACTCTCTGTCTGACTTTTTGTCTGTCTGCCTGCCTGTCTGACTGCCTGACTGTCTGTCTGTCTGTCTGTCTGTCTGCCTGCCTGCCTGCTTGCCTGTCTGTCTGTCTGACTCTCTGTCTGACTTTTTGTCTGTCTGCCTGCCTGCCTGCCTGCCTGCCTGCCTGCCTGTCTGCCTGCCTGTCTGTCTGTCTGTCTGTCTGTGTCTGTTCGTCTGTCTGTCTGTCTGTCTGTCTGTCTGTCTGTCTGTCTATCTATCTATCTATCTATCTATCTATCTATCTATCTATCTTTCTATCTATCTATGTGTCTGTCTGACTCTCTGTCTGACTTTTTGTCTGTCTGTCTGCCTGTCTGTCTGTCTGTCTGTCTGTCTATCTGACTGTCTGTATGTATGTCTGTTTGACTGTCTGTCTGTCTGTCTGTCTGACTGTATATCTGTCTGTCTGTCTGCCTGCCTGTCTGTCTGCCTGTCTGTCTGTCTGACTTTTTGTCTGTCTGTCTGTCTGTCTGTCTGACTGACTCTCTGCCTGTGTGGCTATCTGTCTGTCTGTCTGTCTGCCTGCCTGTCTGGCTATCTGTCTGTCTGTCTGTCTGTCTGTCTGCCTGCCTGCCTGTCTGTCTGACTGACTGTATGTCTGTCTGTCTGACTAACTATCTGTCTGTCTGTGTCTGTTTGACTCTCTGTCTGACTTTCTGTCTGTCTGTCTGACTATCTGTCTGTGTCGGTCTGTCTGACTGTCTGTCTGACTTTCTGTCTGTCTGACTGTCTGTCTGCCTGTTTGTCTGTATGTCTGTCTGACTATCTGCCTGTCTGTCTGTCTGTTCATCCATCCGTCTATCATTCATCCATACATCTATTGATAATCCATCCATGCATCCATCCATCTGTCTATGCATCCATCTGTTTATCTATCAATCCATCATGTCTATTTTTAAGTACATATACAGTAGTTTCCTGTGGTTTGCAGATGACACTCTGTATTTAAATGCATCTGCTGAGTAAAGGTTATCTTAGCCTGTAATTGTCCTGCGGTTCTGCTGAGCGACTTGAGGTTTGAGGTGTGGTTCAGTTCAGTAATGCCAGATAAACCTTATGAACACGGTGTTTAGAGTTTAACCTGAGGACAACATTACGAATAGCTCATATCACCACACACACACTCATTATGCTGACTAAACTCCTCATGGCTTGCATAAAGTTTAAGAAATCACAGAGATTGTATTCATGCACTATGAACGCTCTATATATGATAACTAGAAGTGAATGACCTTTGGAAGACAAATATGACATTTAGTATTTGCTTGGATTTATTTACAGATGTTATTTCTACAAAACACATCAGATGTTCTTAAAGGGAAAGTTCATCCAAAAATGAAAATTCTTATGAAAAAGCAGAATTTAATCACAAACTCCTATCAACATATTATACATTAATATGTTTTGAGCTGATACCTTTAAAAATATATTATTTAAAAAATAAAGTACAGAAATATCCTATATGTATTTACTAATAAAAAATAAAACATTTAAATTCAAGGACAGTAGCTACATCAAAAGCCTTATATCTCATCTAGTGTGAACTGAATTATTGATTCATGTTGATGAATGAGAAAGAATGTGCAAATTGTAGAAAATGTGCAAAAGTTTTCTTTGCCTTAAGGTGCACAAAGTTGATTTTAAACTGCAGGCTTTTCCATTTAAGTGTAATTAAAAAAAAACCCTAAAAATATTCCATATGAAAACACGGGGCTGCACTGATTGCACATATTTCTTATGTTCCAGCAGTTACACAGACAGATATATAAGAACAAGGCACAAATAAAAACAAATGCTCCCTATTCACAGCCCTATTTGGTCTTCATAAAAGGACAAGAGCAGCAAAATGCCCCAACCGCTCAAAAGTCCCAGATTCTGCAGGAAAAATATCAGCCAAGGTCTTTTAGTTTCCACATGAACCAGGGATGGAAGCTAGATGACAAAAACAGAGTTAAATTTAACTTCAGTGCAACACTGCTGTTGTTTTTAACTGATGAACACACACTGACCATAACCTTGTAAACTGACAAAATAACCTTTTAGACTGAACAGACTGTAACGTACCATGTCTGCCAGACCAACGTACAGAAAGAGGCCGGCGGTGACAGCCGAAATCCACTCCTTAGCAAGTGTTTCTGTGGAGACGGACAGAGCGATGTACAGACCGACGAAGGAGGTGAGAGAGCTGCCCACATTCAGCAGCAGAGCCCACTTGACCGACAAACCACAGTGCAACAGGATCGCAAAATCACCTGAGACCAGAGGAAATACATTCAGATGAAGCACATAGGAAAGAAAAATCACTATTGAGATTTCTGTTATTGAACAAATGGAGACTTTTGCTGAGGTTTTCAGCTTCTCAGATGCTTGAACTCTTAAGAAAATTCAAACAAAGAAAACCAAGAGTTTTTTTTAATAAATTCCCAGCATTTTTTCTTTTGTTTTGCATTGTCATGAAAATAATGCCAAAATTCAAACAAACAAGCAAACAATGTAATCATTCTAAAATAAGCTCCTCTTCCCAAAATAATATGTGTAATTCCTTTCTTTTTTTTTCTTTTTTTGAAGTAAATTGTGACTCAGGTATTGCTTAACAGTTTTTGTGAAACCTAAAGGGGTTATATGATGCTTTTTTAAAGAACATTATTTTGTGTATTTGGTGAAACAGAATATGCTGACATGCTTTAATGTTCAAAAAACACATTATTTTTCCAATACTGTACATTATTTTTGGTCCTCTATGCCCCGTCTCTCTCAAATAAGTCATTTTCTACAAAGTCCCTCCTTCCGACAAGCACAGTCTACTCTGATTGGCCAACTGACCCACTGCATTGTGATTGGCCGAACACCGCAAGCACTCGTCGGAAATATAACACCCCTTTCAATAATTGAAAGCTTCATCTTTCAAAATAAATGTAAAGACAGTTAATAATGTCCTTAGTTTTACCATCAGTTCAAGCCTGAAAGGGGAACAGAGTTGCGTGACAGACACAGTGATGAAGCTTGTATGTGTTTGCAGTACACAAGCCACGGATGGTTAAGACAGCTGACTCTCTGTCTCTGAGGCACACACACACATGCACACACACACACACACACGCACACACACACAATGTGCAAAACTCCAAATTTGAACAGTCAATAGCAAATACTTTAACTAATAACAAAACATACTTACAGTAGCTGATTCAGAAGCGCCAAATTGTCATTACAAAGTCAGAATTACCTCCTCTCCAAGTTTCATGAAACGGTCGTCCATAAAAAGCGTTGCTGTTCTGTTGTAAGTAATCTTAAAGTTTCCTAAATGCACCTACTTTCAGAAGGCCAAATAAAGTGCTTTTGCTTCCGCCTAGATACACACAGCATCTCCCTGACATGGCTGCTTCAACACTAACTGCGGTTACTGAAACCACTCCTCTTTTCTTTGCGTGAACATTTGGGTTGCATTACACAAATATTTCCACATCGTGACATAGACATGTGGGGGCGTGTTTGAATAAGCCGTTTTAGGGGGCATGGCAGAGTCTATATAAAGAATATCTCTTTAGTTTTGAGACTTTAGTCTTTGCAGCTTCAGGGATCTTATCTATCCACAATCAGCTTGTAACACTCCAAAGAGAAAGGAAAAATTGAAATCACATCATATGACCCCTTTAAATCTCCTGAGCTAAAAAGAGCAATTGCTAAGCCATAAAACCTTCCTCTTGTTAGGCTAAGATCAAACAATCAATAAGTGCAGGAAGAAAAACATAAAAAAAAAAACCCTGATGGAATAAATCAAATTAATTTAAAAACGAATTAAGTAAATGCAAATCAATTGGAACATTAAACCATAAATTCATTCATTGAGTTTAGTTATTTTAGTACCCTTTGATTTACTATTAGAGAATTTGTTAATATTTTGCAAATATTTCGATTTTTGTTTCATATTTTCTGTTAAGTTTTAGTATTTTTTATTATTATTAATATTATTAATATTATTATTAAATATGTCTATAGTTTTCATTGTTAAGTTTAAGTTTTTAATTTTAGTTTATTTAGTTAATTTTATTTTACTACAACTTTAAATGAAAATTATATTTTTTTAACTGAAATATATATGAAACATGTAATTTAGCAGAATAGCTGATTTAAAAAAATATTTATTTTAATATTTATTTTATTTCAAGCTATTTTTTTTTACATTCAAGTTTTAGTTGACAATAATAACTGTGGTTGAATTATTAATAATTGAAAATTATTCTTTTATTTTCATAGAGAGGCGTGTAAATGTATTTCTTTGTACGACAGGAGAAACACACCACAGGATTTATCAGTCCCTTCATTCTATGCTCATGAGGGCAAACATGATGCATGTGCAGAAAGCATGCGGCAATTATAATCTAGTGAGGTGCGGTTATGAATGTTTTATGAACTCAGGTGTCAAAGGTATCTATAATCTGTGTTTATCTGGGACGTTCATGACTCACGCCAGGAAACATGAAGAGACTCTTTATAGAAACCACTGCTCAGGTGTTTTCACAAAGTCCTTCAGCAGTGACTAACAGCTAGTCAGTACTTGTTTTTCTCAGAACACACACAACACTGTTTCTATAAATAGCACATTTTTAAAAAACACTTTTATTCAGCAAGGATTGTATTAAATTGATCAAGTGACATTTTATAATTTTACAAAAGAATATTTAACAAATAATCCTGAATCATCCTGAATGTATCATGGTTTCCACACAAAAATATGAAGCAGCACATTGATAATATTATTGATAATAATCAGAAATGTTTTTTTGAGCAGCAAATCAGTATATCAGAATGATTTCTGAAGGATCACGTGACACTGAAGACTGGAGAAATTATGCTGAAAATTCAGCTTTGATCACAGAAATAAATTATATTTTAACATATATTACAATAGAAAACAGTTATTTTAAATTGTAATAATATCTCACAATATTAATGCTTTTAATGTTTTTTTGAAAGTTGAATAGAAAAATGCTTTTTCATGCTTATTAAAGTGCATGGTAACTATCTTTACATGAAGCTCTTTATACTGCAGAGCTTTCCAAATCACTTATTTTCATTACAACACTCCCAATACTGTGTGTGCAGCCGACAGCAATGCAGCTCACATTGTGTTGTAGTTTATGTATGTGTCTGTGTGTGTGTATGAGTTATTGTTTATATTAATGTCAAACAAGCACAATAACTCTCAACAAACTAACGCCACAGATATTGACAAAGCACAACAAGAGACCAGACCAGACCGCAACGACACTAAAAACGACAACGCCGCGCCGATTGCCAGACCGTCCGCAAAGTTATGGATGCCGTCTCCAATTGTGATCATATAGGGAAGCAAACGCTGCTCTGAGGGAGAAGAGAAGACAACTATGAAATTCATGAAACTTTTACTAGTGGCTTGATGGCATATAATAACCGAATGGTCATTTGCACTAAACAGCTTAGATGTGTTTTAGTAATATATAATTAACTCCTAGCTGTGTGTATAATCACCTCTTTTGGGGCCGACAGGTTCCAGGAAGGACTTCTCTTTTTTTTCGGCATCCACCTACAAAGAAAAAAATTAATAAAATTAAAATAAATAGATAAATAAATAAATAGCAATAATAAATAAACAAACAAATAAATAAATTAAATATTATTCATAAGCTAGTAATACAAGACATCACTTAGAACCAGCAAACTCACTAGATAACAACAGATATTTAGAGAATATTTAAGCACCTACATTATTATTATTATTATTATTATTTTTATTAATATTATTATACAATTTTATTTAAATAAAATGTTAACAATTACATTTAAATTTTAATAAAATAATAACATTCCTGGTAAATTTCCTAAATAAGTTCTGTAAAGTTTCCCAAAATTCTGCAACGTTTCCAGAAATTTACCAGAAATGTTTCTCCTCTGTGCAACCTTAAACAAAACAATAATAATAATGACATCACAAATACAGATATTCAGAAAATATTCAAGCAAATTCTGAATGTAACCTAAATTCAATATTTAAAGAAACTCACATTCTTAGATCATTTAATTGTTACATTTTGTTACTAGCTTCAAATGTCTGAACAGGGTTATTATTGTAAACTAGAACAAAAAAATAAAACCATAAAATAATAATAAAAAATATTTTATTAATTATTTTAGTTACTATTAAAGTTTATATATACATGTAAGTATACAATTAATCATGATTAATCACATCCAAAATAAAGGTTTTTGTTTACATACTGTATGTTCGTGTACTGTGTTTATTTATTATGTATTTATAAATACACACATACAGTATATATTTTGAAAATATTTACATGTATATACATTTATATATTTATATTATTACATTTTATATTATGAATAAATATATAATATAAGTAAACATAGCATATTTTTCTTAAATATATACATGCCTGTGTTTGTATTTATATATGCATAATAAATATACACACTACACACTCATATATTATATAAACAAAACTTTTATTTTGGATGTGATTAATCGTGATTAATTGTTTGACAGCACTAGTTCAGATGTATTTAAAAGTAGATTTCTGTGTGATTTTCTCACCAGATCGGCCTGTGAGTTGGAGTGTTTGTTCTGTTTCTCTCGCTGGAACATCTGCAGGACTTTGCCGTGATCACAGTGATGAACATCAGACTCCTCCTGCGAACACAGCATCATGTTAGCGGTTTGGGAATGGATTTATAATCGTCTCGGACCTCTCAAACAACAGGAAAGACTCACTTCATCATGATTATGGTGATGTTCTCTGCGGGTCATGATGGAGAAGATGCCTTCCATCAGGTAGAAGAAATAGATGCCCGCAATAAGCACCAGCAGTTTGTACACATAGTCCAAGTTGTCCTCGGCGTGGTTGTGGTCGTGTCCGTCTTCGTGAACGTGGAGGCCTAAGAACTGCACAGAGATAAAATGACATTAACACCGATCATGCTTTGATTTCCCAGCAGCGCTGTACAGTAATTCCTGTCTGCACTCAATAAGCAAGCTCTGTTTCACTCAGCAATCCGGTTATTTTCCACTCAGGGCGATGACATGGTGTGACAGGGCTGTAGTTATGTTGACACGGATCTAAACGGATGAGGGAACGTGGGCGCTATCAGCGCTCGGGGGAAATAACGGGTACCAGGCCTGCCACCGAAACCCATTCTGCCCCGTTAAAGCAGAAAACGGAGCTTTCGGCGAGACTTGAGAAGATGCCCAGCCAAAGAAAAATCGCAGGGTGATTCAGAAGGATGATGAAGGCTAAAACTAAAACAGCAGCCACTGTATAAAGTTGCATGTAAAAGTCAACATATCAGCAATATGATATATGAAATTTATGCTCCTTTGCCCTTTCCAAGTTATTCAAAGTTAAAGATTAACTTGCGTTTTGGCAGTGCCTTTTGGCAGTGCCTCTCATGATTTGGGATGGACTGTAATAAAATGAAGTTATGATGATTACTTGAAATAAACATTAACTGAAAAATATATTCAGAAAATATTCAAGCTAATTTTTCTGTGAACACAATCTATAGTTTTTAATTATAAATCACATTTTAGTGTAGATTAGAATACTAAATGATTTTACACTAAACAAACAGGGATTGAAGAGGCAAATATATCAAGGGAACCAGTTATGCAGGCAAATAAAGTCATTTAAATACTGAAATTATCAGCGGCCTCCAATCATGCAAATACAGCTCTGAATGAGGAAAGACTCAAACTGTTTGTCAAGAAGTTTCAGTGACAAAAACTTCTGGGTCAGTAAAAAGTTTGAAATAAGTTTCTTCTGCTCACCAAGGCTGCACTTATTTCAGAAAAAATACAGTAATACTGTGAAATATTAGTGCAATTTAAAATAACTGTTTTCTATGTGAATATATAGTAAAATGTAATTTATTCCTGTGATCAAATCTGAATTTCCAGCATCATTTCTCCAGTCTTCAGTGTCACATGATTCTTCAGAAATCATTCTAATATGCTGATTTGCTGCTCAAGAAAAAATTTAGATTTTTATCAATGCTAAAAACAGTTGTGCTGCCCAATATTTTTGTGAAAACTGTGATACTTTGTTATTTTTCAGGATTGTTTGATGAATAGAAAGTTCAAAAGAACAGTTCAAACCCCAAAGTTTGCTGGTAAAGCGTATATACATTCAAAAGAAAAGTTGAAAAGGATGTGATTTGTTCCATTCAGAGGCTCATCTTTTCTGTTTTTACACTTTTAACTAATTTTTAGCCATTTTCTCAGCTGGTTTGTAACAATAACAACTGCTTTATAGCACAAAATCACCAAATTATGAATATAACGAATAAGACGCAGAGAGCCAGCAGTTGTGTGTATTGTGTTGAATGCGGGCGTTTGCTCACCGCGGGCAGCAGATGCAGCAGAGCGTCGCCCGTCAGAGATCCTACAGCCAGACTGATGCAGAACTGGATGCAGAGCTCGAACACTTGTGTGCACGCGGTGAACAGCAGCACCACGATCCCAAACATGGCCATCAGACAGATGATGAGGTTGGCCAGCGTGGCGTATCCATACCCTGCACACAAAGAGCTCATTCAGTGACTGTACACACACAACAACACATTCTTCCAGCCGAATGAAGGACAGCATTGTGCTCGAGTTATTCTCTTCTCCTCAAGGACTCATTCACACTGAGCTTCAGAAACAGTTATGGGTTATCCAAGCAGAATCAGGTTTGTTATGAGAAAATGCTTTTCTCCTTTTCTGGTTTACGAGTTTGAATGGTTTTTTTTTTGTTCTTTTGTGCAAAAATACACACTGACTTGTTAAATATATATATATATATATATATATATATATATAAATATTTACAAATAAATACAATTCATACTCAAAAAAGTCACATTTAATTTTTACCTTTTTTTTCACACAGTATTTTAGCAATAAAATCATTATTTTTCTTTCATTGAGATTAAATGAAGTGAAATCCTAACATGTGTATATTGGTAGATTTCTAAATGAAATATGTGTCATTTAAAACAAACAAACAAAAAGATTATATGCATCTTGTGTAAAAAATAACTATATTTTAAGATTCTTTTTTTTACTTTAATTAAAAAAAGGCATTTCCCGCCACTTCACTGCCATAATATGGCAATGAAAATCATCCTTTCATTACTTGAAATAAAATAAACCTTGAAATAATGATGAATAAATAAATGCAATAATAAATACTATAACAAACTTTTCTTTCTCCCAACTTTTCTCATTTTCATTTAGTTTAAAGTGATTCACTAAAATAGCTACAGCTAAAATAGAATGAATAAAAACTATAAAGGCATATAAAAAACAACAACAATATTATATATATATATATATATATATATATATATATATATATATATATATATATATATATATATATATATATATATATATATATATATATATATATATATATATAAATACTGTATATATATAGAAAAATGAAAAATATTAGTAAAAACTACAATAGTATCTCAAACAACAAACTGATGCATGCTATTTTTTAATAAAATATTATTAATAATATTATTAATTATTTTCATTCTCAATAATGTTTGTATTATTAACATTACTAATATTTAATGTATTTTAAAGTGCCTGTTACGATATGTAAATATCAAATAAAACAATGTCATATTGGAAAAAAAAAACTTTTAAATAAGTCTGATTGTCTTTAAGCAGAAGATAATTGTTTTCTTTTGATATTTGGGTAAGATATATTATTTTTCATGAGATTCATCCAATCATGTTTATTAGCCAGGTTTCATTGAAAAGACAATTTTAAAAACTTTGATTTTACAATTATGTGTTATTTTGGTGGCTATTCATTTTTTATTTTTTTTTAAAGAAGAAAGTCAACATTATATCAGTTATATATTACATCATTTAATCATATTATGATATGATATAATGATATAATAATTTATTATAGGTCATATCAGTGAAAACTATTAACAGCGTATAAACAGGTCACTCACTCTCAGCAGTGCTGAGTGAATCCGGGCTCACAGGAGCAGGACTGATCTCAGAACAGCCTCCGCTGAGGATCTGCTGAATCAGAGCAGGGCTGATCTGTGTGAACTGATCTCTGCTCAGCGATGAAGAGTTCAGCTGGTGAATCCTCAACAGGTCTCCAGCGCTGAAACAGGCCTGCAAACGCAACAGAATCCACACTGAGACATGCAAATGTACAAATGCGTAAAACATATTTCCAGATTAATATTTAATTTCACACCACAGCGGCGCCGCTGCTCTGATAATCACGCGTGAAACACTCGGATTAACTATTTGCTAAATTATTAATTCCACGCATGTCAGACGACAGGTCTTATTAAGGCGCAGTGTGAGCTTAGAGAAATCGGAAATATTCATCATGATTAAAAACGAGCTGGGCGTTCGTCAGCACATGTACTCTTAATTTCACTGTGATTATGACTGCAGAAAGATGAAACACATATGTCACAACATCCATCAAGAGAAATAGAAACATTAGCAGCCGCTGACACTTCATGTTACAGGCCTCGTAATCATTTCTCACGCAGCCACATGATTGCTCTCTTCGTCAAAAACAAATGCTAAAATACTGTATTAATGTTTAGCGAAAACATATCCCATGATGCCCCATAAAACTGTAGAATGCACAGGGAAACGGACATGTGTTTATGTTGCTGTAAGGTTTAACAAAGCACAAAATCAGGAATTAAAATTTGAATAATAGAAAGTGAAATGCAATTCAAAGGAATTCAACACAGGTCATACATTCAGGGAAATAATACTTTTATAGCTATAACAGTCCCTTTGATGAACAATGGTGTGAGATCAGTTATGTGTCCAAATGTGTTACTTAAAGGTCTGTTCAAATGAATGCATGATTGATTACCTTGTGATTAACTTGTGAGTTGATGTAAAGTTAATCATTTAATAAGGCAAAAAGTATTAAATATAATAATAATAATAATAATAATAATAATAATAATAATAATAAAGATTTACTAAAATTTATCAAAATATTTAATTTATTTATTTTATTATATTTTTTAACAAAATATTTTATTTTTTAACTTGCATTTCATGGAACCACCACCACCACTAATAATAATAATAATAATAATAATAATATTTTTTTTCTGTATTTTGAAATGTGCTTAATTATTGCATGATTTATTACTGCAAGATTTCTCAAACTAGGGTTTGTGAGTTGATGAAAAATTATTCATTTAAACTGCAAAAAGTAATATATTTTGACTTGACCATATATAAAATAAAACAATAATTTTGGAGAAAAAAAAAACAATTAAAATAAAAACTTACTAAAAAAATTATTTAAATATAAATATTTTATTTGTTAATCATTTTTTATATGTAACAATTAATAATAATGTATATTTACTATTATTAACATTAATAACACTTCCCTGTATTTTAAATATGCTCAACAATTGCATGATTATAGCAGGATTTCCCAAACTGGGATATATACTTTTTTTTTTTTTTTTTTTTTTTACTTTGAGATATATATATATATATATATATATATATATTTTCTTAGCTGCGTGTCATGTGACCATTAACCGACATCAGAGAAATATTAACATTGGAATGTATTGTTAAGTTAAATTATTAATTATTCTATGTTTAATTATTAAATCTTTAAATATATTCATCAGGACTTGAAGAAAATCTTTTAGGTCAAAGCGGTTCAGCTGATAAAAATGTTTGGAAATCCCAGGATTACCGTGTCCCAGCTGTTGTTGGTCCGATGAGCATCCAGATGACTCTGCCTGTGGGTCTCTGTGCTGTGCTGGTCAGCATCATGGTCATCATGGTCATCATGGTCATGTTCCTCTCCACCCAGGTTTAAAGCCTTTAGAAGCCCCTCAAAATCTGAGGAGAATAATATTATCAAACACAAGACATGATCACAACAGTTCATAGATTATACCATATATCATACCGATGCTATTGTACTATTGCAGGATTATCAGACAGTCATACCATGAAGCGTGAGACTGTCAGAGCTATAATGGCTGAAGATGTAATCCAGGAAGTATTGCTGCTCAGGAAGGTGGTGTGCTTCCATGCAGTCTCCACGCAGGGCGTGATAGAGGACGTTTCCCATCACGGCGTCCAGCTCTGTGTGCGTGTGATCGCCGTGCTGATGGCTGCTCTCTTCCAGGATGTCCTTCAGAGTGAGACAGGCCTAAGAAACAGACAAACACAAGACAGATGTGGCCATCAGCGTCAATGTCTATAATTTGTCTGTTTGCACTGCATCTTGAGAGGCTTGCTGTCATTCTCAATGACAAAAGTCAAGTAGCAATTAGCCTTTGCATGCTTTGCTTTACAGATAACTGTGAGCATTCACTAAACAGACATAACTAACCCTCCTGTTGTGTTCAAAAACTGGGTTCAACTTTTGTATTTAGGGTCAAATTGACCCACATTGGTTTAGTATGCAGTTTGCCTAGAATTTTTTTAAGTATTAAATTTCATATGTTCTCATGTATTTCATATCTTAGTCTTTGACAAGCTACAAAAAAAGGTTTTCTGATTTTAAGTGTTTTTCAAAGTGTTGATATCATTACTAAAGCAAAACCTTTTCATTACTTGAAATGAAATAATAATAATAATAATAATAATAATAATAATAATAATAATAATAATAATAATAATAATAATAAAAGTTATTTGCCAAAAAAGGCAACATATCAAATTTTAATTTACTTCAAGTTGAAGTAATAAAATCACTAAAACTGAAATAAAAAGTAATAATATAAACTAATAAAAATGACCATAACACACAACAATATGACTAAACATGACATATTTAATGTTCAAAATTATCTGCAAAAAAATTACAGTTTTTTGTACTGTTAAACTCAACTAGATGATGAAACAGTTTTCAGAAAACTAGTCTCAGTTTCAAGTAAACTTTGAGTCTAAAATTACATAAGTTCATGTATTTCATATTTTAGTCTTTGACAAGCTACAAAAAAAGGTTTTCTGTTTTTTAGTGTATTTAGTGTTCTTTCAAAGTGTTGATATTATTAAAGCTAAAACATAAAAAAAAATGTTACTTTAAAATAAAAAAGAAAATATAAAAGCTACAATAAAGGTTTTATGTTTAAGGGTCTTTCAAAAATGTTGATATAATTAACTAAAACAATTTAAAAAAATAAAAAAAAAACAGTCAAAAATCTAAACAAATCAGTCAGTTGCCAATAAAGTCATCATTTCTAGTTTTCATTTAGTATAAGAACTAAAATAAACTATATATAGATATATTTAAATAAATCACACTAAAAATTACAAAACATTACTAAAACATATCTGTATGTTAAAAATTAGCTGCACAGACACAAAACTGACAGATCTTCCGGGTTTCAAAACTGAAACAGTGAATTTTCCTCGGATGATTCAGAAGACGACTCTTGATACGAGTTTTACATTCCATATCAATTCTCATGTATTTCACATTTCAGTTTTGACAAGCTACAGTAAAGGTTATCTGTTTTTTTTCTGTGTGTCTTTAGTGTTTTTTAAAGTGTTGAATCTTGTACTAAACAGATAAAAGAAGTAAATAGTTTAACAGTATTTTAATCAGTTTTCTAAATCAGGTGTGGGTCTAATTAACCCCAACACAAGGAGAAGGAGAACAAAATAAAATGTCATCCTGTTATTTGTGCTGACCTCATGTGTGTCAGGCTGATAGTATTTCTCCATCTCAATAAACATCTTCTCCAAACCCTCATATTCACTGATGTCTCCATGAGGAGGATGATCGGTGGTGCTGTTATGCTCGTGGTCGTGGCCATAGATCGTTTCGATGAAGTGATGGGTCTCCTCGGCCCAGCGACCCTCCTGTATGGCCCCGCAGGTCTCCAGCGGAGCGCTGAGGAACAAACAGAAGCCAGGAGCCACGGTGAAGAAATCCTCCATCTGAAGCCCCTGTGAGCTGCTGTAGTTACTCAACAGCTGGGAGAGATGATCCACTGAAAGACACTACATGCAGAAGAGAGAAAGGCAGAGTGGTCAGTGGTGAAATAATGACGGAATCTTTAATGAAACACTATTGTTTTTAAAGCAACTGTTTTGTATTTACATCAGGAAAATGCAGACAAAACCATCATTTTTTTCATGCACTGGTCAATTTTAAGCTATTTTGCTCCAATAACGTCTTTTTTTCAGACTAGTGAAAAGAAAATATCCAAAATACACAATTAAGTGTTTATTACAGTTTATACATTTACATCTGTAGATTTCAATCACAATACATATTTTCAAAGGCCGTAAGTTTTTTTTTTTTTTTTTTACTTATTTTTCAATATATATATATATATATATATATATATATATATATATATATATATATATATATATATATATATATATATATATATATATATATATATATTTTTCTTTTCATAAGAAACTTCAAAACTTTTTTCAATTTATATTCTATCCATATTCTGAAGGTTTTACAGAGGGGTTTGTTCATATATCATTTTCCTGATATATAGTATATTTCTGTCAGGACCACCATCATCAAAATGATAGATACTTAGCATAAAGTTAGGTTTGGTGGTATGGTTCTGTTCTGGGCAAAAACTCCCTGCCCATCCATGCAGCCTGTCATGAATGAGCAGGGAAAGCAGCAATAATAACCCAACTAGGGTAAACAAAACAGAACAAGGAAGATATCATTAATGTACTTAATGATATTTAAGTGTATCACATTTTTCAAGAAAAAGGAGTCTGATTCAGCAAGGAATATCAGAAAGCCAAGTCCTGACTGTGGCGAAAGGAGGAGTTGGGGATGGAGGAGGGTAATTTGCTCCTGAGCAAGCGGACAGCTGCTGAATAATACTAGGTGTCATATTCCTATAGGTAGATGTGATCAACTGAGAATCAGCAGATGCAAGCTTGTCTCACGTGACCTGCCAGAACTAACGCTAACGCTTAATTTAACATTTTATTCCTAAGAACGTGATAAAAATGTATTTTCCAGCTGTTGACAGTGATTTATAGATAGATTTATTGAGAATCTGAGATCAAGGCATAATTTGATCTATTTTACAAAAATATTCCATTTAACCTTTTTGTGAAAATTTGGTGCTACTAACAAACCTCAAAACTTTATACTTACATAAAGTTATAATACAAAAGTTAAAAGTTATCCAACTGAAAATTGAAAAACACTTTTTATGGATGAACATGAATCTCTAATCTAGACAAAAAGAATCAATCTTCAAAGTAATACAAGGTTCAATGTACAAAAAGTGCCAAAACTTGACCTCAGGTCCTGCCAAAATCTCCTCTAAAACTGTAATAAAAATAAATAAATAAATAAATAACAAAATGACAAAGCTTTTTTATAAAGTATCTCACTATTGTGGAGGCCCACATTCATTTATTAGGATTTTATAGTTTCACTTATACAAAAAAACAAGTAATGATCACTGATTAAAATAATAATAATAATATCTCAATGTTTTTAGCAAAAACTTATTCAGGAGATTTTACCCAGATTTTATTTTTTTTCCCATAAAACTATAGGTTCATTGTTTGTAATTTCTAATTATGGTAATATATTTAATAACACAGGACTAAACTATAGTGCAGACAGGGCTAGATGTGTCACAGACTTAGATACTTAGAAGGTTAAAGTCAAAGTCCAATCACATAAACACCTTTTTCTAGTGCTCTTTGGTGATAAAGATGGTGATGTTGGTTTTGTGGAGTAGTTTTATAAATACAATAAAACCAAAACGTAACACATTAAGACAAGGCTCTACATAATTAACTGGTTTATCTGAAATGTTAAACTCGGGTCAAGGGCAGAAAAACTCTTTCTCCTCCTTGTTCTTCTTGTTTTATGAATAGCTTTGCATTTCATAATTGTTTATCATTTTAAGATATTAAATGACCCAGCTAATAAGGAACATTCTGGTAAGGTTCTCTCATAGCTATGAACAAACATTCTTATAGTAATGTTAATAGAATGTTTGTTCAACGTTTTAGGTCTTTAAAAATCTTCTTAAAACGGTACTTTTTTTCTGAAGCATTTTAGCTTGATGTTTATCTAACATTTTTTAAAATGTTACTACTTGTTTTAGAACATTCTGAGAACATTCAAAAGCAACTTTTCATAATATTTGTAAAATAATGAAATGAAATGTTCTAAAAACATTTTTAAAATGTAGTTTTTTTCTTCCCGAAATGTTTTATGTTCATCTGAGGTTTTTTAAATGTTACTACCTATTTTGGAACATTCACAGAACAATCAAAAGTAACATTCCACGTTTGTAAAAACTTTTGTATAACTGACAAAAACGTTTTTAAAACATTTGAAAATGTTTTACCTTTTTTGTTTCAAACGGTTAGCGAACATTCGAAAATAATTGGTTTTCATAATCTAATGGGAAGGTTAAAGAAACATTCCTATAACATAATTTTGATATCTCTGATCTCTCTCATAAATTTTAAATACAGATAAATGCCACAGTTCCGCGTTGTGACAACATGCCCCAATTCCTGCTAAATGAACTGAATCTTTTATACTGGAAAAAATAATTTCTCTCAGCACAGGACTACTTAAAAGGAAGGTCAAAAGAAGATTAAAATTACGCAAAGACATCGTGACTGGTTACAAAACGCATTGTTTCAACAATTAATCTGTTCAGTACAAGTAAAGAAGTTCATGAACGTGTTGCATGTCAATTGCTTATATAAAAGAAGCAACTTTGACGGCACTGATTCTTTATTTCTCTTCTTAGGTGTGATTTATTCTCTCCAACTTTTATTTGAAGCCTATATAAGAGAGTTTACTTGTATATCATTATGTTTTAAACCACAAAACGCTAAATCAAACGCCTACTCTTAGCTCAGGCGCACTAACCCACAGCGAGCGCAGCAGCCTTCGCTGGACCTCGACCTCTCCAAAAGTCCGCAAATACAGCTATCCTACCTTTCCACACGACACACCGGAGCACTGCACACGGTTCTCCAGCCGTTCAAACACCGACAGAAGCGCATCTTCTGTGAGGAACTCTTCACCTGGAGCCACCAAATCCACGACTCTCGCGTAAATGTCCTTTTTGTCGCCACGCGCGCCGATAAACGCGCACAGACAGATGAAACACAGAACTAGAACACCTCTAGTCTCCATAACCGGTGTGTTTTATCCCGTTTGTCAGTATTCAGAGGGGTTTTCAGGTGAGACAGGTCCGATAGACTGCATGCAGACACAAAGCAGCTTTAGAGAGCCTCACACGGGTGATACCTGCTCAGGTAGAAGTTCTTCTTGCCCTCTGATTGGTTACTTCTCCACCTGCACTCAAATAGGTCTCATAAAGGAGGGAAGCCTCTTCCGTTCACCTGCACTGAGGGGTTAGGACAGGGTCTGGAGATCACATTTCAGGGCTTTTCAACACTTGCCCTCTTGAAATAATACCAAACATGTGATATTTAATACACAAAATGACTGTGAAGAGCTGCCAGTATATTGAAATACTGCACATCAAAAGATCTCCTCTCAGAATGGGCCTAATTACACCTCTGAGTGAAGCATTCACTGAATGGAGGAACTCAAATAGGCACGACTGAGACACAATCCAACTAGTGGTATTAAATATTTCAATCTGGCTTTCAGAAAAAGTTTGCATACATATAAGACTGGATGGTCTTTCAAACACAGAGCTGTTTATCCTATTTTCACATCAAGATACAAGTCAAGACCGAAAAAATGATTAGTTTCCCCCCACAAATGTGGGGTTGCCATATTTGTTGTGGTAATTTTACACAATACAGATTCCTATTGTGACAACTTGCCCCAGACAGTGACAGATTTGCCCTCCACAGATTAATTTTACTGTATGCACTTTTTTTGGGCAACAATTCTGGTAATATCCAGAAAATATTTAAAAGTATTTAAGGTTTATTTCTACACATAAATTGACTTTAAAAGCTGTCTGGATAAGCGAGTCATAAAAAGCTGATAAATACAAACCTGTGACCTCACATTCTATTTTAATGTAACAAGTTATGTTTCTTGGCAACAGTAAACAAACACAATTATGATGAACTGTAATACTGAGAAAAATATTTATTCTGATTATTGTTATTATATAGCTGTTGCATCAGATTTATAAAAACAAGCACATTTATTAATGTGGTTTTAAGAAGGTACAACAGTAATATTATAGATTTAACTGCACTGACACTATTAAATGATAACAAATTTTAATTAAATTCTAACTTTGTAACATCAACACTGTTATTGAACTGAATTGAATCAACATTAAACTGAATTGAGCTGAATTTGAAATCTTTAGAGCTGATTTACAGCTGAATTTCTTATATGATAAATTTAAAAAAGAAATGAACACTGATATTTTCCTTTATAGCTGTAAAACTGCATTGAAACTTTCTGTATTGTATAAAGCACTGTAGAAATAAATATGACTTGGCTTAAACAAGGTAAAATCACTGTAATGCACAGACCCTTGTGCTTTATTGCATTTAATTTTATTGCATTATATGTTGCAATTAAACCATTTTTCCTAGTACACTTTTAGAAAAGAAGAAAAAAGGACAAAAGGGGCAATACCTTTTTAAAAAGTACATCTCTGTATGCTATTTGCCCCAAAAGGTGCATAATAGTACCAAAAGTGTACATTTTAGTACCTTTTAAAATTACCACCCCAGAACTGAATTCAACTTGCGTAATTAAACATGCAACATAATGACAAACAATATAGTCAATAAAATGCTTAAAGCCTTTATTTTACGCTTTACATATAAATATTTTGACAGTACTATAAGGATACAGTATATGGTTATTGCACAATATGCCATAAGCTGAACACAAGTAATCCATAGCAAAACGTCTGTTTCTTTTGTGAACTTTGCTGTTTTATGCTGATCTGGGGTCAGATCCACCTGCCCAAAAACCTGATCTTAGCCTTCATGGGAATAACCATGAAAAAAAAATCTCAGTTCTACATGACAGTCTCAACTGGAGCAGCTTTCAGAGTTTGAGGTGTTTGGACAAGTGAGGATGAGGCCTGTTTATGCAGCAAACATGGAGCGTTTGAAGATCTGAGTGGGGCGAATTTGTCAACAGGAAGTGAAAAGTAAACAGCCAATCAAAAGAGATGTCGTTTGCACATCACTGAATGAAATGAGGTCAGTTAAGCAGCTGAGAGCTTTATGACATTTACCTCATAAAGATGAGGAAGAGGAGGATGAGCTGAGCTTTGATCTCAACAAAGTGAGTGACTGGAAAAACACTGTGTTCTTCATGCCAGACCTTGCTCTTTGTTGTTCTAAAATTCTAAAAACATCAAAACATCATACAATTCTCTGGAACTCCTCTAAAATGTTCTAAAATTAAAAAAAACATATCCGTCATGCAGAAAGAGTATCACTCTTCATTGCAAGACCAATATAAAAATATTTTTTTGTAGTTGCAAAAAACAGATTACTGGAATTAATTTTTCAAGAAGATACTGAAACCTTCTATTTCAAAATTCCATGTTTTATTCACTGTTACTTGCAGTTTTTTTGTAATTACTTGTGAATTTTACTAGCAATGAAAATCATTACTAAGTAAACCCTACACCATTTTTCCCCCAGTGCAGAGATAAAAAATTCATCAAATTAATTAGACACTGGGAGAACTTGATGAGAGATATTTGAGTTCATATTGAGATTTCTAATACTGTTAATACACATGTAAGTCTAGGAGAAAAAACAGAGCTATTAAAGAGATCTCATTTGTGATTTGTGTTTTTCCTACAGCACTTTCTTGTAGAAGAGTGTCACACCTGTGTGATGTACCTGTTGGTGCTTCAGGATCTTCAGGTGGGCTGTGTGAAGCTTCATGTCTAGTCTTATTTACCCTGAAAAGAAAAAATGCACTATTATTGCACCTTACGGTCTTAATCTTCATGTGAAGCTCAGAAAATACCAGAGGAGTGTCTTTAACAATTAATATCACAACTGTCATAAAATCATGTTTGATTTTACAGATTTGGCCAGAGGAGGGCGACCTTGTCCCTTCTAATGCAGGAACTAAACAGCTGAAGTTAATTTGTGAGGGATCTGCAAAGGAAACATTGGAGACTGTAAAGAGAATTTGGTATGAGTAGATAAGACATTTTACTTTTTGCTCACGGCTAGTTTATCGTTTCTGAACAGCAGGGGTTGTCAACATTATTACATTACTGTACACTAGTTTCATTGTCTCTCAATTAACACACTTACCTTTACAACAGCGTCATTGCAGCACTTACATTTTCATTTTTAAACAATAGTTTTTTTTTTGCTTGTTAGAATAATGCCAAAATGAAATAAGATGTTATTTCTTTCAATTGTAGATTTTAAAGATGAAATGTGTACTCCCTGCACCATTAGAATCAACAAATATTTTAAACAGGTTCCTTGAACCCGCCATTTTTCTCCTGTGTAAAACAAATTCACGCATGCATTTTCTTTTTGAATGCAGTTGTTTTTAATTTTTCATGGATTACTAATTTTTTGCATGCATAAATGAATGTGTAAATAATATATCCTTTTGCATTTAATTATATATATATATATATATATATATATATATATATATATATATATATATATATATATATATATATATATATATATATATATATATATATATTAATGAGTGATTCACATTTAAAGTTACTAAACAAATATACCTTTCTCCTATATATGCATATAAACTAAAGCCTAAAATGAACCAATTCATGGATGCATTAATTTGTAAAAGTTTATTTGCATGTAAAAAGACTTTTTAATGAGTGATTCAACTTTAAAATTTAAACAAACTTTAAACATATACACTTTCTTTAATGCATGCATATAAACTTTAGCCTAAAATAAACCAGCATAGATGTATTTATATAAATGCATTAATGTATGCATGCATGATTTTTTAAAGAAATAGATTTTTCATTTTGCATGTAAAAAGACTATTTAATGGGTGATTCACTTTTAAATAAAGTACTAGAACAAATACTCTTTTTCTGATACATGCATTTAAACTTTAGTCAAAAATAGACTCACATAAACCATCCATCTATTAACATGCAGCGATGCATGCATTTTTTAAATAAAATTTCTTATTCCACATAGAACAGTAGTGATTCATTTTTAAAAGAATTCCATATAATCCTATACATGCATATAAACTTTAGCCTAAAATAAACTTGCATAAACATACTTATATCCATGCATTAATGTATGCATGCATTAATGCATGAATTTGTAAATAATTTTTTTTTACATGTAAAAATAGACTATTTAATGACAAATTTACCTTCAAATACAGTTGTAGAATACACTTTCTCCTATACATGCATATAACTTAAGCCCAAAACAAATCAGCATCAACCACGCATGTATGCACATGCATTAATTTGTAAAGAAAGTTTTCTTTTTGAATGTAAGCTATAATTATAAAACAAACACACTTTCTTACATGCATATCTTGAACACACAAACAGACCTAAAGAAATGTCTTTACATGCAGTACCTCTATGAATCTCCAGGGGTCTAGAGACAGAGGGAGCAGGATTGGCATATGACCCAGATCAGACCTGAACCCATGAGTCATCAGCTCTCCTGTGTCTCACATGAACACGTCACCTGTGCCATGGTTCTGATACTTTTATAACTCTCATGGTTCACATTAACCACAGATTCTTGTGGGGATGGACAAAGGCCCCCAAAGTTCAAAGGTTGCTTTTCTGTCCTCCACAGAGACCTGCAACCGTCAATTTAATAAAAACCTCCAATATAACAATCTGCTTACTGTTGCAACCTGCAGAGATTGGACAGAAGCCTGCAGGTAAAAGCTTAATAAGACCTCACCAGCACACACTAGTTTTTACACGGCTAATAATATAAGCGCCGTAGCCCCTGAGAGTAGAGAAACAGGCAGAGAAAGCCAACAAGCAGATATAAACCACCTTGCTTTATTACAAACAGCCTCCATTAGTGCTAAAGATAGCCGATCCCTCTCTTCCGCAGGGTCTCGAGTGTAGCAAAGGGGGGAAAGGACGCTGCCTTTAGCCTGTAATTTAGGATGAGAGGGAGCGCTCACGAAATTGATCTTAGCTCGGCTTTTGCTGAGCAGAGTGGGAAAAAATGAGAGTCAGAGAAGCTACGAGGCATCCGTGTGATCCGATTGGCTCCCTGATCTATTATCTTATACCCAGGCTGACTCGGCCATCCTGTGACAGCGGTCTGCCTTCTATTGTTATGTTAAGTATACTTTATTAGCAGCTCGCGGTCTATTTAGGAACAATTCGGGTTTCTAATGCAGATGGGGACTTGTGTGGGAGAAAGCATAGATTTGACAAATTTTGTCATTGAATACGCTCAACAAAGACATATAAAGACTGTTAGGCCTCATTACATATATGCATGGAAATATTGATTAAAACTGGTCTCTTATGAAAAAATTATTAAAAAACCCAGTTTATGCATGTATGGAAATATTGCATTGGAGAATTAAATGTCCCTTTTTCAGATATTATGCATGCCTTATATTTTCACAAATTAATGGCAGGACCATTTAAAATTAACTAGTAAAACTAAAAAAAAAAAACACTTGCTATGCATGCATATAAACTTTTTCCTAAAATAAAGTACAATAAACACCCATTTATATAAATGCATTAATGTATGCATGTGCTGTATACAAAGATTGTTAGGCCTCATTTAACAATATAAATATATATATATATATATATATATATATATGGAAATATTGATGACAATTCAACTTTTATGCAGGTGCAAAAGAAAAATATATATATAAAGAATAACAAAGTATTATGCATGCAGTGTCATTTCATTGCAAGACCATTTAAAATTAACATCTGAAAGCAAAAAAAAAAAGTGCTTACAAATGGTTAAAGATGGTGAAAAAAACTACACTTGCTATACATGCTTATCAATTGTATTCTAAAATAAACTAGCAAAAAACACCCATGCATTATTATATTCTTGCATAAATTTGTAAAGCAACTTTTTGCATTATAAAAAAAGACTGTTTAATGAGTTTCTGAAGGTCTATTTATGTTTAGCGACACTCTTGCTTGTCTACAGCAGTTTATTATTTGCCGTTGATTTGATTTTGCATTGTGCAAATGACAAGATTGATGGCATGGGCTGTTCCTGACAGACCCTCTCTGCTCTCGCACATGAGCTCACCCTCCCTCTCTGTCTCCAGTTAATGATCTTCATATTAAGATCACTTTAGGACCCAGAAGTGGAGAGGGGCCCGTCCCACATGGGGGCCGCCTTTGTGTCTGGAAA
Source organism: Cyprinus carpio (assembly GCF_018340385.1). Classification (NCBI taxonomy): domain Eukaryota; kingdom Metazoa; phylum Chordata; class Actinopteri; order Cypriniformes; family Cyprinidae; genus Cyprinus; species Cyprinus carpio. The sequence goes on along the minus strand of NC_056615.1, from coordinate 29,897,146 downwards.
GACACAGGGGAGACTGGAGACATTAACACCACCTCAAATCATGCAATGATCCCCACCACCCCCAAATACGCACACACACACACACACACACACACACACACACACACACACGTTTTCTTGTAGTAAACATGCTATTTTGCATGCATATTGCACACTTTACTACTCATTACTAGTTGCATTTTACTAGTTGCATCTTATTATCTTTATGTTCTTAAGTGATTTTGAAGTTGACATTTCAAAGGCTTTATTTTTTGTGAAGCTTCTATTTTGCACACATATTAAACAACACACAAACAAAAAAACAAACACAAAAACACAAAACAAAACACACACGCAGACAGATCTGGCCAATCACAAATGAAGCGTTAAATGAAGAAACATATAGTACTGCTCTCTAGGGACAGAGAGTCTCTTACACAAAAGGAGCGTCTTGTCTGAGATGGCACTGTCATTAGCTTCTGGCTCCACCTCAACACATTAGCAGCCAATTAAAGGTTACCCTCGATCTGCTGCGCTGTCAGACGAGGCCAATCTAAACCACACCCGTTAATGACAGCAACAATGCTGCTTTTCAACAATGTCTCTTCCTTTGCTTCAAGTGCCATACTGAAGTACTAAAAAAAATCAAAACTAAATCCTAATAAAAAAAAAATTAAAAAAATCCAAAAAATCAAAACTAAGGAGGCTGTATAAACTGTACAAACAACCTCATCCTAGCAACAGCATAGTAATGTGCTAAAATGGCAACCGACATATCACCCTAGCAGTATGGCAACATCTTTTGCATGGACTAAAATCTACAGCATTGTGTGACAATTTAAAAATTCACTGTTGTTAACTATTTGCATATTTATTTGAAGAGGTTACAAGTCAATGCATGCAAATTTGGTCAGGATGAAAAGCAATGGCACAGCAAAGACTTCCACTTCAATAAAAAATAATTAAACTGAAATTCTAAATAAACTCCAGAATAATATTAAAAAAGTATAGTGCTATTTTGAAACAAAACTAAACAGCACTACACAATCAGAGCCGGTTAGTAACTGATTACATGCAATCTGGATTTTGAAAATCAGATTCCAAAAATTAGGTACTTATAATAAGATTACGTATATCACATTTTAAAATGCTTACAATCAGATAACAGTTTTTTAATGGATTACATATATACACATTCAATAAATAAATAACTTATTGATTCTACCTAATTATTATTATTTTTTTTAAATCTCTCCTACACTTTCCTTTCTAAAATTCCTACTGTGTCAACATTTAGCTTTGAAACAAACAATTATGCAAGTTACTGGTGATGTAATCTAGAAGTAATCAAAATACATTACCCAAATAAATCAAACTAGATCACATAAATACAAAAAATTTTCAACATAAAATACCCAAACAGAAAAAAACAACATTTCATAAATAATCCAAACTGAACTGAATACAATAAAATGAAAACAGGCTCAAATCCTATCAGAGTATACATGCAAACATTTCTAGCTATGCTTAACTTAGGGATATTAATCAAATGTGTTATTATTCAAGTATTTGCTATAAACATCTCAACTTTAACTTGCATTAAAGAAATTCAAAATGCACTGTCAGCACAAAGAAGCACTATAACAGGAATTAGCATACACATAATCAGTGAAAATTTTTCACATTTCTTTACAACAGTTTAAAGAGAATCTTTTAAGAGTTTAAAGCGAGTAAGTTAAAGCTGAGATGTTTATAGTGAATATAGCAAATGTTTGTAGCATATACAAATATGTCAAATTAATATCCCCAAATAAAACTATGATTACTTTCAAGGTACCATAGTAATTCTAATATTCTATTCAATAGTAATTCTGTGCTAAATCCTATTACTACATGTCCTGTTTTGTACACCATTACATGTGAAGATTTGCTGAATTTCTTTGTGCAGAAAATTTATGATATTATGTCACATTTGGTACCTGTTTCATATGACCCCATAATTACTTGTTTCACCTCTGCTGGGTTTGATAAATTTTCACCAGTTTCTCTTAATTCCTTAGCTGAGGTAGTTGGGCAGTTAAAACCTACAAACTGTGCTTGTGATATTTTTCCATCAAGATTAGTTAAGAACATTTTTATATTACTGGTCCCAGTATACTGACTTTAATTAATAGAAGATTCAAAACAGCTGTAGTTCCAATGGATTTTAAGCATGCCATTGTGCATCCCCTTAAAAAATAAAAAACAAAAAAATTTGGATCCCAATGTTTTATCTAATTACAGGCCTAATTCTAAATTGCCATTCTTATCTAAAATGCTAGAAGAAGTCGCATTAAACCAATTGCAGACCTTTCTAGTTCAAAATTAGATCTTTGAGAAATTTCAGCTAGGGTTTAAAGCAAGTCATATTACAGAAACGGCCTTGTTGAAAGTTTTAAATGATATTTTTATTTTGATTGATTCAGGCAGCTCAGTGATTTTAGTTTTATTAGATCTCAGTGCAGCATTTGATACCATTGATCACAATATTCTTGTCTCTCGTCTAGAAAAGATATTGGGAATCTGGGGTATGGCACTTGAGTGGTTCATATCCTTTCTTTCTAATAGGACGTTTTCTGTCCATTTTGGTGAACATTACTCTAAAAAGGCCTCATGTTCTAGTGGAGCTCCACAAGGATCCATTCTCAGCCCAGTCTTGTTTTCATTATATATGTTACCCTTAGGTTCTATATTTCATAAGCATGGAGTATCTTTTCATTGTTACACAGATGACACTCAGTTATATCTACACTCTCAGAAAAAAAGGTACAAAAGCTGTCACTGGGGCAGTACCTTTTCAAAAGGCACCTAAACCATTGTACCTAAAGAGTCAATACTGGTACCTTAAAGATACATACAAGTACCTAAAGTGTACATATTAGTACCTAAAAGGTACAAAAGTGTACCTTTTGAAAAGGTACCGCCCCAGTAACAGCTTTTGTACCTTTTTTCGGAGAGTGTACCTTTGCAGAAACAGGATAAAAGATCTTTTGAGTCACTTTTGAGTTGTTTACATGTAGTTAGATCTTGGACGCCAAAAAATTATCTGAATTTGAATGAAAGCAAATCTTAAATAATCTGGTTCGGAGCTCCTGATGCCCAAAACTCTTTTGATTTGGGTATTATTTAGCTCCCTTCTATAAATCTGTGGTGAAGAACCTTGGTGTCCAATTTGATAGTTCTTTGAAATTTGATAAACAGACCAACTCCATGGTCAAATCTCGTCTTGTCTTCTATTTAAGATCAATAGCAAAGGTTAAACCGTTTCTGTCCTCGATTGATTTTGAAAGGATTATTCATGCTTTTATTTTTGTAAGACTGGATTACTGTAACTCACTGTATGTGGGTATTAGCCAAGTATTGTTAAATCGTCTTCAGTTGGTTCAAAATGTGGATGCTAGGCTTTTAACAGGTACTCGTAAAAAACAGCATGTAACACAGATTTTAGTGTCACTTCAGTGGTTGCCAGTGCAGTACAGAATTGATTTTAAACTATTGATTGTTGTATATAAAGTATTGCATAATTTGGCCCACCATATTTAGTGGATCTCCTTCATTTATACAAAGCACCCAGGTCTTCCAGATCAGCAAATCTAATGATTGAAACTGAGTGGTGACCGGGCATTTGCAGTAGCAGCTCTGAAGCCCTAGAATAAGCTACCTCTACATCTCAGACTGGCTCCGTCATTAGGTTATTTTAAACGAAAATTGAAAGTGCATTTACTTGAATTAGCGTTTGGTTCTGCAGACTAATTAGCAAGAGGCTTTTTTTATAATATTTGTTGCTGTTGGTCATTGTTTGTCTGAAAGTTAATACTGTGTAATTTTTATTTAGAGATTGTACAGCACATTAGTCAACGTTACGTTGTTTTAATTGTGCTTTATAAATAAATAAATAAACAGAAACAGATTGTACTGAGGATCTGCACATATCTGCACTTATATTTCTGTAAATTTAATCAGTAATTTATAGGCAGTTTTTAGGGAATGGTCATTTTAAAAGTAAGCCAGAAAGCTTGGCTAGTGCACTGAAAGTGTGTGTTCCTGTTGTACATATTTAAACATTTAGGCTGCTCTGGTAAAAACCACAAACCAATCTGGCACAGATGACAGTGTGCAAAACAAAATGAGAGAATTTGTGTGTCCTCTTAGTGTTACAGTGATGCAAATACAACTGTACTAGAGATGCCAAAATGAGCAGTCAACAGGCTTGTGATTGGACGACTGAACTTATGTCTGATGCTCGATGCATCTGGCATTTTTCTTACATCACTTGCATAGATTATTTCCAGTTTCACAATATGAAATAAGAGAAAAGCATGAAGCCAACAGCTATAGTTACTGTGAAGACTGATATACTCTGTTGTACTGAATTTGGATTACAATATCTCAAGCTCCTAGCAAAGCAAAACAACAAAAAAGCATCGCATTTCAATTCATATCAGCTATTACACAACTTCCACACACACTTTTTTTCACTATCACATCAAAAGTTGCCATCAATCTGTGAGGAGAAGTGGTGTTGTCTGTGTTTCCAGAGCTTGTTGTCTGTTTAAGGGAAGATTTATGGCATCTAACTTCACGACGATAGGTTTTATAGCATAACAAGTACTGTTGTCCCGATCAGCCGCAAGGGTGATGGATCTGTTGTTGGAGTGAGAGACAGTGCGACTGAACGAGGAACTCTTGCTGCTGGAATGATGAACCTCACAAAGCAAGATTGATGCTCTGCCCCGGACAGCATATGAATTAACATCTCCTTCTCGCATGTTTACACGCTCTTCCCATTTCCTTCCTTCTAACATTGGCTTTCTAATCAAATCAGATCAAATCAACAGTGCCTTACCACTGTGATTGTCAAACTAGTGCCGGAGCATTCGTATGAATTAATTAGCATTAATATAATCGGCGGTAACAGTGATAACTGCATAAACATGAGAGGTGCTTGTTATTTATATTGAACATGAATAACAGGAGGCTTGTAATGTCAGAAATGTGACCATCATCAAGTTTTACTGTGCTAATGGGAGCTGATTTGGATGCTTTTTGAAATGACAGTCACATACAATATACATAGAGGTTCTGTTACCTGTTGATTTCATGCCGGTAATATCTGGAGATGAGCTCTTGTTTTCACTAAAACATTTTGAGGGCTACAGCTTTTATTATGTGGTTTAATACCCAGAAGACTGTGGGCTTGATACTCTGTGCTGCTCCTATTCTACTGTGCCTGATCTGCAGATATTTCATTTGTGAATATGGTACATGTATTAGTGATGTTTCCCAGTGCAAATATCACTGTAACTATTGCGCAGATTTTGGGTTAAAGATAGAAAGAAACCCAATAACCACAAAGAAACCACTTAGCCAACACCAAAAACACCCTAGCAACCACATAGCAATGCACTACATACCACCGTTCACACCCTAGGAACCTAACTGACTCGATGCCTTAAAAAAAAAAAAAAAAAAAAAAAACAGCAAAAAATAGCAACCAACCACACAGAACACCCTGGAAACTACACAATAATGCCCTATAAACCACCTAGAACAACACAGCAACCACACAGTAACACCCTATCAACCACTCAGAACACCCCATCAACCACACAGTAACACCCTATAAACCATTCCGAACACCCCAGCAACCACATAGTATCACCCTATAAACCACTCAGAACACCCCAGCAACTACATAGTTACACCCTACAAACCACCCATCCCAGCAAACACATAGCAACACCCTGTATACCACCATAGACTGTAAACAAAAAAAAAAAGCGGGACATAGTGTAAGTGACGTCACCCGTAGGTTTCTGAAGAGCATTTTTTAAGCTAAAAGAGTGCAGAGACGGCTGTTGCCATCTTGGCTGCGCGTCACTCCTGGATAATTGAAAATGGACAAAAAGGCGAGACGTGGGAGGAGCTGGTTGCAGTAACCATGCCCACCTAGCATGATGGTGGTAACAGTAGCGACAATCCTCCTGTCACTCAAGTGGCCACGGCTTTAATTATGCAGAACTTTAAGGCTTATTTTCATTTAAACGGATGAGTTATAAAAAAATTCACCCCCTTCCCAGTTGTCATGAAAAGCAAATTAGCTATATAGACCAAAAACGCTTTTTGTACCAGGCTGTAAACATTTTTTTTATCTGATGTAAAGTTGGGCATTTTAACATGGGGAGTCTTTGGGACTGACTCCCTTTTGGAGCCAGTCTCTAGCGGCCAGTCAATGAATTGAAGTTTAAGTCACTTCCGTGTTGGTTCCAAGAGAGAGACCAGAAGGTTACCACTTGTATACCAACCAGAACACCCCAGCAACCACATAGCAATACCCTACTGTATATACCACCCAGAACACCCCAGCAACCATAGGTATGCCCACATACCACCCACCCCATGCAGCAAACACACTGCATCACCCTATATACCACCCAGAACACCCCAGCAACCACAGTTACGCCCTACAAATCACCGGCAACCACACAGCAACACTGTACAAACTACCCAGAGCCCCCCAAAAAACACATAGCAACACCCTATATACCACCCAGAACACACCAGCAACCACATAGCAACACCCTACAAACCACCCACCCCAGCAACCAAATAGCAACACCCTACAAACTACCCAGAACACCCCAGCAACCACAGTTACGCCCTACAAATCACCACCCCCGATAACCACACAGCAACACCATACAAACTACCCAGAGCCCCCCAAAAAACACATAGCAACACCCTATATACCACCCAGAACCCCCCAGCAACCAGATAGCAACAACCTATATACCACCCAGAACACCCCAGCAACCAGATAGCAACACCCTATATACCACACAGAACACCCCAGCAACCAGATATCCAATACCCTGTATACCACCCAGAACACCCCCAGCAACCACATAGCAACACCCTATATACCACCCAGAACACCCCAGCAACCAGATATCCAATACCCTGTATACCACCCAGAACACCCCAGCAACCAGATATCCAATACCCTGTATACCACCCAGAACACCCCAGCAACCAGATATCCAATACCCTGTATACCACCCAGAACACCCCCAGCAACCACAGTTATGCCCACAAACCACCCTCCCCAGCAGCCACATAGCAACACCCTACAAACTACCTCAGCAACCATATGAGAAGTGAACATCTTAATTTGCTCTCCATTTGATCTCATTGCTGTCTAGTAGCAACAACTGAGCAATGAAAGAGATCTCCTTTGTGGTTTCTCCTTCCCTTTTGGGAACAGGACAGATGCCAGGCATAAGAGAGAGATGGAAGAAGGTTAAGCAAAAGCAAAAAGTTTCCCCTGATGATATCTGGGGAAACGTCCTGCTCAGTGCAGACTTCAGGAAAGTATACTGGGATCGACCTAGCAAGAATTACCAATGTTTATTTTATTTATTCTGTGGATTAAAACTTGTCAACTAGCTAAACTAGTGCTGGGAGACAAGCACCGTGCATTTCTACTCGGCCACACTCTTGGAAAAACAGAAAGAGGGAAAAACACTTAGCTAAAGACTAACATGATTAACCGTCATGCTTTATTTCAGCAACGAAAATATCATCTTCACAAAAGAGCTGAGCGCGAGGGCCGGACGGCACAGATGAAGATGTAAAAATACAGGCATCAGGAGAATTTTGTCATAAAGACACCACACGTGACTCGTCTTTCCGAACACTTCAAAAGCTCCTGCCGTGGAATCAGCACTGCTTTGATCTGGAAGACTGTGGCCACATCCGATTGGCTTTGGTGGTACTCGGTGACAGAGCAGAAGACAGAAAGAGAAAGACAGAGAGAGAGCGAGAGCGAGAGAGAGAGAGATAAAGCGGCAGAGATCCAGAGAGGGGAAAGCAGGTCAGTGGACAGCCGCCTCCAGGGAGGAGCGTGAGGGGTGAGAAGATTAGGAATGCCAGACTGACCACAGCAAGTGGAAGAGAACAGATGTCCAGGGTCCCACGACTCCCAGGGGACAGAGACGGACACTGCACAGGAATCTCCCCAAAACACACACACAAAGACTCTGGACAGAGTCACCAGGGAAACATGCCCGGATGCCCCCTCCAGTTAAATCCCCTCTGGTTGAAGGTTTGATGCTCGTTTAAGTGAGGAAAGTCTCTGGTTGTCCTGTTCCACCTTAAAACATCTCATATACTGTATCTTTCCTCACTGCATCATATAAAGTAAACAGACTCTGATAAATCTACTGAAAGCAGAAAATAAGTGGCCCTACAAACCACTCAGAACCACATAACAATGCCTAAACCCTAGCAACAACATACCACTGACCTATAAACCACCCAGAACAACCCAGCAACCACATAGTAACACTGAAACCACATTAAACACCCTAGCAACCACATAGAAATGGCTAAATCACCTTGAACACTTCAGTAACCATATAACAATGCTTAAACAACCTTAAATACCTTAGAAACTACATAGCAATGCCTAAACCACCTTAAATACACTAGCAACCATATAGCAACATCTAAGCCTTTAAAAACACTAGCAACTATACAGTACATAATACACTAAATACAATAATAATACACTAATACACAAAACCACCTTGAACACCGTAGCAACCACATAACAATGTGATAACAGCCACCCTGAAAATTCTAGGAACCATATAGCAACGCCTAAACCATCTTAGATACCCTAGCAACCACACAGCAATGCCTAAACCACCTTAAAAACCATAGCAACCACATATAAATGCGTAAACCACCTTGAACACTTTAGCAACCACATAACAATGCCCTACAAGGAACCCAGAAAATCCTAGCAACGATATAGCAATGCCTTAACCACCTTAAATCCCTAGCAACCACACAGAAACGCCTAAACCACCTTGAACACCCTAACAACCACATAACAAGGCCTAAATCACCTTAAATAGCCTAGCAACTACATAGCAACACCTAAATCACCTTAAACACCTTAGTAACCACACAGTAATTCCTAAACCACGTAAAATACCCTAGCAACCACACAGCAATTCCTAAACCACCTTAAATACCCTAGCAACCACACAGTAATTCCTAAACCACGTAAAATACCCTAGCAACCACACATCAATTCCTAAACCCCCTTAAATACCCTAGCAACCACACAGCAATTCCTAAACCCCCTTAAATACCCTAGCAACCACACAGTAATTCCTAAACCACCTAAAATACCCTAGCAACCACACAGCAATTCCTAAACCACCTTAAATACCCTAGCAACCACACAGCAATTCCTAAACCACTTAAAATACCCTAGCAACCACACAGCAATTCCTAAACCACCTTAAATACCCTAGCAACCACACCGCAATTCCTAAACCCCCTTAAATACCCTAGCAACCACACAGCAATTCCTAAACCACATTAAATACCCTAGCAACCACACAGCAATTCCTAAACCACCTTAAATACCCTAGCAACCACACAGCAATTCCTAAACCTCCTTAAATACCCTAGCAACCACACAGCAATTCCTAAACCCCCTTAAATACCCTAGCAACCACACAGCAATTCCTAAACCACATTAAATACCCTAGCAACCACACAGCAATTCCTAAACCACCTTAAATATCCTAACAACCACACAGCAATTCCTAAACCATCTTAAATATCCTAACAACCACATAGAAACACCTAAACCTCCTTTAACACTTTAGCAACCACATAACAATGCCCTGCAAGCCACCCAGAAAAACCTAGCAACTACATAGCAATGCCTAAACCCCCTTAAATACCTCAGCAATAAAATAGGATATAAAATATCTTAAATATCTATTGGTTTGCAAAGCAATATAAAACATTTTCAGTCTGTGCTCAGATTTGCCAAGACAACTTCACGTTTCTGGGCCTCTCTCTTTCTCTCTGGCATCTTTTCTGATCTCATTGTTAGCTCAGTTATTTTTCCAAGACAGTATTAAATATAATGCATAACAAAATAACTTTTCCCTCAAGTCTCTTGCTTCTCTAAACACATGCATCTCCTGCTCTTCTCAGCATCTCAAACTTTGTCTGCAGTCAACAGTCAGAGATCTCAATATGAACTCAAATATTTCTCAAAGGATCTGAGCTGCTCCACATTCATTTATAGCTCTAGACTCTAAATTTATGAGAACTATTGACTCATTTATGTTATTATTATATCTTTTTAGGAGAAACATCTGAGTCAAAGGTGACACTTAATTGAAACTGATATCTTCATTCTGTGGAGACGTGTCCCACTTCTCTTTGTTAGTGTGAGAGCTCAGCTGTTGGTTGTGGAGTCTGTGGTGCGTGAGAAACGAAAGATGTGGGGAGAATTTGGAGAGCGTGATTAACTCAATTAACAGCAGCACTGTCTAACGTGTCAAAGAGGAGGATGAGAAAGATGGTCATACAGTACGAAGAAGAGGACGGATGGATGGATGCAGCGTGAGAGGCTGTAAAACACAATTTTCCAGCAGTTGTGAACAACAACTTCCTCTGATCTTTAAATCCTGCAATTTTCACCCCAAAAAACTCTTTTTTTTTCCACACGAAACTGCCTCCACTCATTTAAATCTTTCATAACTTCAGTATTTTCAATTTATGTATATATAAAAAAAGAATCATTGAGTGAGTGTGGGTATATATAAAAAAATGTATTAAAAAATTGTTTTAAATGGTATATTTAGTATATATATATTTAGTTTATATATATATATATATATATATATATATATATATATATATATATATATATATATATATATATATATTTTTTTTTTTTTTTTGTTTTAATTTAATTTTAATATTTAATCTTTTTACAAATTGTACAATTTTTTTTGAGACAAATTAGAAAGTTAGTATACTTAATTCAATATACCTAATTAATTAAATATTGCGATTTAAATTAATCTACCTGTGGTTTTCTAAAATTAAACTGAATATGTACTTATGAAAATTTCCTTTACAGGTTGACAAGGTCCTGTTTTTCTGTCCTACATGCATCATTAGCAGGCCCAGTCAACCAATAAAACTGGTTCTTCATCACAATGCAATAACACAAAAAAAAAAGCAAAATAAACCGATTCAGATATTCAGAACTTCAAAATTCCAAAAAAACCCTTAAAAAACTTAATTAACTAGGAATCGCCCCCTTTCGTAGATGTAATTAAACGCTGTTTGAACCTCTTAATTGCCAGTGTCCTTAAATTGTTTCTTTTGGTCGGCCAAATCTGAAGTCAGACCCAGTGGAGCAGGACGTCCCCCGTCATGAAGGTGACTGTATTTCAGGATCGTCAGTGGATCAAATCATGATAATTAGCAACCACCTCATCCACAGACCACCATCATTTACACAAGTCCTTTGTTTGCTTTACCGCTCTGATGAAAGTGAGCAAATCTCTCCCCAACAAGACAAAAGCTATGGGATGAGTTTTATGATAATGTATGGTTAATAAGTCATGAGCAATAATAATAGCAGTGCTTTATATAATTACAACATTACATACTGGCTATAAACAATAATGTTATCAAAATCTCACAATACAATAATATCGGGATATGACATCCACGATACAATATTTATTGTGATATTTAAAAAAAAAAAAATGCAAATTTTGTACATTTTAAAGTTAAATGCCTAATGCACTTTGAGTGTTCAAAATGAAGAGCTCCAAACCATGTTCTAAACTAAGAAAACTCAAGTCAGTGAATTGACTTGTGCCTGAACTTAAAAGGGGACTCAACTCTGTTTTTATTTGTGATGTACTGTCTCAGTCTAAATTACATTCACACTGATGTTTTAGCAAGGCAAACAAATTAGAATATAATAACAACAACAATGACAGTAATAGCCATAAATGGTTAAACAACTACATTAAATATACATATATTTCATAGAATATATGAAAATTAATATTTCATAAGTATATTATTTTTTACTGTACACTACAGTAGGGAAATTACAATACTTCTTTCCTAATTTCCACACTTGAAAGCAATATTTTGAATTTGTACTGCATTTAAACCGCTAGCTGTCAGCGATTCATACTGCAGTTTTAAGCTTTTATTTTGACGTAAATGACAGTAGAGCTTTTATTTTGAAGGAAAACTCCAGACTTCAGTGAGAACAGACTTAAAAAAGTGCGTCTCACTACACATCTAGTGAAATGCTGTAATCATCTTCAGCAAAAATAAAGCCTAACTGGCTTTTGCGTTCCCAAACGAACCCTAAATTCACAGTACATAAATAAACGAGTTCAATGCATTCATTCACTGTGAACACCATATTGTGCTTTCGGTTTCTGTTCGTCTGACAGATACTGTGTCAAAGCATAATGACCCAAAACACAACTTTAAAGACTTTTTATGTTAGAATAAGTAGTTTAAATAAACTACACTTTTTACCCAGAAGAGTGTTTCATATCATCATGTGACCACGATGGTATCGCAATATTTCGATATTGATAATATCGTTACTTGCTCAAAAAATATTTTATAATTAACACCACAAACTGGATGCATACTAACTAAAAGTAAATTACAAAGTAAACAAAAAGTAAATCAAGCACTGGTTCCCTGCTGCATTGGTAAAAACGCTCAAATACTGTGCAAAAGTAATGAAATCAGTTCAGTATTTTGAGCAGAATAGTAATTAGAGGAATTCCTCAACAAGCACAACAACAACATTTTGACCTTTGAATCACTGATATTTATATCACTACTAGTTATTAACTAATTACATATGCATCTGCCAAATTAGAAACCCCGACAGACAGAGGAAGGAGGTTAATTGTTTACTGGAATATTTTTGCATGAGATACATAAACACGGTTATATAGTGAACGTCGGCTTCACACGCGGGACATAAAGCAGCATAACGGTGGCGTGACAAGCAAAGCAGAATGGATGAAACACTCCACATGTTGCAAGCCCAGATGAGACGGTATGGCTACCGTATATAATTAAAGCAATTGCATAAGCTGTTCAATTATACTCCGCCTGATAGGCAAAGCACCCTCCCGCACTCCTCGGCTTGAAGAACTGGGAGAAAAGGGAAAAGGAGGCCTTATAATTACAGACGTGCCATATGGTCAGCACAGGGATTGTGCAGAAATATTTACTTTCCCGCTGTATTTATTAATTTATTTTTTACAGCAGCTGAGATTATGTCTTTGTTAGCGGATGTCAGCGTGCGCTGTCATAGTTTGTCAGTGCTTGGCCATGCTGCAGACCACCATCCAACACGCGGCTTTAATTAGCGTCTGTGCGGCAGTCATTATTGCAATTAGCGCGGCTGTGCACGTCTGCCTAGGGAACCTGAGCAGAACCTGCTTCTCCCTAGCAGCTCCTCCCTGGGCCCAGCAGCTGCTTTAGCTCACTTCTGTGTGTGTGTGTGTGTCTTCCTTTACTTAATTATCAGCTTCTTAATTATTTTTTTATATATCTGTTCTCTGGGCCCTCATTTGAATATCATTAGGACCCTACAAACTGAAAAATACCAAAAGTTTACTTGTTTTCATCTCTCTGATATTCTTTTTCTTTTAAAAAAAACATTAATGTCTTGAGATGCTTTCGAACTACAGCTGTTCCCAAGCTCCGCAAAAAAATAAAAATAAAAAAAAAATAAAAAAAAACATTTTCTTAATCAGTATTTGTGTCTTGTCTTTCAGTAAAAGCATCTTTTAAATAAGATATATTTACTAGAGAGAGACATAATTATATGAGATAAGACTAAACAAGACTAAACAGCTGACGAATAAAACTGCACAAGATAGTAAGATTGTTTTTTTTAAGGTGACATATCATGAAAATCTGACTTTTCCCGTGTTTAAGTGCTATAATCGGGCCCCTGGTGCATCTGCCAACCCACAAAATGTGAAAAAGGGCAACCCAGTAACTTTTCTGCAAGCTTGTTAAAAAACGAGCCGCTCAGATTTCACTCTCCCCGTGACGTAGAAAGGGGTTCCTTATTATAATATTACCCACACTTGAACTGCACGTTTTCACCCGTGGTGCCATTGTGTTTTTGCAAGGAACATAGGTGTACCAGTTCTAATCCCATGGCGAAAGTTCGAGAAAAGCATGCTAACTATTCTGTCTTTGGCTGCACTGACAAGCACAGAACACTATTTAGAGTCCCAGCCTCAGAGGAGACAAGAGAGCAGTGGATTTATTGATTTATTTACTGTATATTACACTGCTTCCACACAGTTCTGATATAAACGTGATTTATTTCCCAGCTGTTTACCTTCACAGACATAACCAGCTGTTTTTGTAACTCATGTGTGTTTTTAACATAAACTTGTGTGTATTTGACAGTTTTTGAGCAATAAGATATAACAGAGAACTTAGTTTAGTACTCACATGCCGTGTGACAGACGCTTTCTGTGTACATGCTTCGGATGAGTGTGCTCAGAAAACCGTATATTAGAAGTTGAAACTGATATGGCTTTAAAATGCAAGATTTCAGTGCGATAGACAATCAAAATTAAACAGATGTTTTTTGGCAGAGTATCTGAGCTGTAAAGGCACAGCCCTATTCTGGAAAAGGGATGGGGAGCAGCAGCTCATTTGCATTTAAAGAGACATGCACGGAAACAGGGCGTATCTGCTGCCACTCAAAATAGCCATTTCCAAAATGACAATGAAATTGATCTGTGGGTATTTTGAGCTGAAACTTCATAGACACATTCTGGGGACACCCGAGACTTATATTACATATTGTAAAAAGGGGCATAATAGATCTCCTTTAAGCATGAACCTTACAAGATTTTGACGGATTTTTTAGCAAAAACCTATAAACCAGCTGGAACACCCTAGCAATTGAATAGCAACACCCTAGCAACTGCACAACAATCAATGTATCTCTCTCTGTGTGTGTGTGTGTGTGCACCTGTAAAACATTCAAATTGGCCTTAAAAACTTCATGCTTCAAAGCTTTTAAACTACTTCCAACTTTCTGGCCAGGCTTTCTCAACATCAAAACCTATCTTGACAATTTTTTTCTTATCTAATTATCCTAAGCAACTTTTCTTCTCATGTCTTGTCTAAACAACTCCAATAAAAAACAAGTAGTAAACAGCTGTCACTGGTACTCACTCACTTCTACACACGGTGGTCTTCATAACCACATTCATTCAAGTCATCGAACAGAATAGGAAAAAACCATAAAACAGCCACTCAGAATCAACTTTCAGTCAAGTCACTGGAGAGCAGAGGAAGTTTCTCTTGAATGGCCGCTGAGACTCTTTTCTTGACCTTTGACATCATTATCTTACTAATTAGGCTTATAACTAGTCTGACGGCACAAACTCATAAACAGATTGCCGGCATATTGCAACCCAGAATATTAAAACAAAGGACAAACTGCACAAAGGCAAGCAACACTATTACTATTGCTCAAACTCAAACTCAGTATGACAATGTTTGTTCTCCATACATGAATTATTACGATGACAAATATTCCAGTGCAAAGCATCAGTTATAATGATGAAAGGAAGCAAAGAGGTAAGATGGAAGTACCGAAACATTTAAAGGTACGGTAATATTGACAGTTAGCGGTTGAAATGGGTGCTGCAGTTCAAATTTGACGTATTGGAGACAATTGTTTCTCTTGACCCCTCCTCCTCAGACTCGACATTCACGCAAATTGCCAGATTGAGGACTCGCAACAGGAACGAGCATAACTGACAACTGAAGGTGGCAAGCCTTACACTAAATTGATTTTATTAGGCCTCTGGTCATAGAGATTTTCAGATGGATGTTGATGCTTTTTAAGTCGGGCAGAACCTGCGATTTCTGACCCAGTTCATTTACTGGCTTCAAAGGGCTGCAATACACTGTGTTTTCCACCATCTGGCAACCTGAGGTGTCGAAATACTATTGGTTAAAGTCACACTGGACCAAAACAAAAAAAACAAAAACAAAAAACAAAAAACACATTACAAAGAACAAACAAACCAAAGTAGAATAACTGATGTAGCATTGAATTTCAGAAAGACAAGTATTTGAGCCAGCATCTTTCCTAAATATCTGCAAACATATAGTATTTTCATGCTTCAGTACAGTCAAAAAAATATAGAGCACCTTTATTGCTTGACAAATGTTTTACGATAGAAATATTCGACGAACAATGGTAATACCCAGCAATACAAAGGACTTGACTTTTTTTCTCAAATATGGCCGGTTTGAATTGAAAATATGGTATAATTTACATGATTCAAGTAACTTCTAAATGAATGTGTACAAACAAAAAAAAGTTTTACATTTTTGACATATTAGGCATACAGAAAAGTGCGAAAGTGTGCATACTGTAAAATATTTTTTGTAAAAATTTCAAAATGATTAGAATTAGAGCATTTCTTTCACCATTCCATTCCTTTTTATGTAAAAAACTGGACAATAATAAATGGCCTAGACACCAGAACAAGACCCTAAAAACCATCTATAAAACCTTAGCAACCCCATAACAATATCACAAACACAGCAGCATCATAGCAGCAACTTTTGCACAACAAAACAACTCATTTTCCTCAGCACGTCTAGTTGTGACACATTTTTGAAGATAAACTCTTTGTTTTGGAAGGAAATCAATAAAATACAATCCTTTACAACAAAATAATTATAAGAATTTTTTTTTTAAGAAAAGCTGAATTGAATTACCTCACTACTATTCTTACTCCTTCATCATTATTTTTTCAACAATCCATCAATTATTTTTAAACAAACCATATAGTATCTTCATCGGGAGAAGTTTTTTCTTCTTCTTCGCACTTGCTGAGTCTGTTTCGGAAGATTATTGAGTTTGCTATTTGGGTCACAGCATGCTGTGCTTCCATACAATATGTTTGGGAATAGCTGTGGAGAAAATACATATCTCCGGAAACATTCCGCAGTACGGCGGCCGCCGCGCGTGCCAACATCCGTTCTATGAAGTGCTTCTCCATCTATCTGACACGTTCAGACCCGTCGCCTGACACGGGAAGATAATTAGCAGAGCGATTAGGTAAACAATGGGCTTAATTGAGTAATCAGAGAGAAGGAGAAACTGCAGAGGCTACGATTAGAAATCTTCAGCGGCGGCGCTGGGTTTGTTTGGGGAGCTGAAGACGAATTTAATCCATGCGATTCCTGGGAGAGATGCAAGATCTTCCCCGCGGAACGCAGAGACACCGGAAACTTTCTATCTTTGCACATGCTCTCTCGCTCTTTCTCTTTCTCTCTCAGAACTCCACATCTGATAAAATGATTTTATGATTTAAGGCGCCGATTCTGCCTCAGGCGTGAAATCTAAGTTCATGTTACGGTTGGTAGCGATAGATTTTCTTTATTGCTTCCTTGCTTTTCATGCATTTTGCTCTTTCAGCATTCACACAAAACTTGTGGATGCTTAAGATCTTGTGTCAGTCCCCTCTGAAAGAACCAAAAAGTGAACTAAAAAGTGAATAAAAGCAAAACAACTCACTTTTGCATTCACAGTAGCCAGGGTTGGTTACATAATTTTTTTTCTTGCAGATTTTAGGACATTGCATTGAAGAAACAGTAAGATGCCAATAAATAACATGTAAGCACATTGAAAATTGGTGCAGTTTTTATAAGGTAAGATGACATGCATAAATTATGATAGACACAATTTGACCAAATTAATTCCTAAAATGTGACTAATGCCTTGAGCAGTCATGTGACCGAATCATGTGACCGAATCATTTTCTCCCATGCTAAGTCACTTCCAAATGTTGTTCACTAATAAACATGAAATTTAGCACTAAACTATGAAAGCTTGTTTCCTCCGTGGGATAAAAGGCTAATTATGACCTTTCCCCCCCCCCGCAATTCTGAAAGAAAGAAAAAAGATATAAACTTGCAATGGATCATAACATTAAATAATCAAAACATTTATATAAAAAAAACATCAAAACATATAACAAAAAACAAACAAAACAAAATCAGAAAAATTAACCAACCTATTCATTCAATACAATAAATAAATTATTATCCTATCAATCAAACAATCTAAACAACCAAACATAAAAAACAACAATAGCAAGATCCCCCACACAAAATTCACATTATAAGTAATGCATAAATGCATACTGGGTGCTATGTAAAATTGCCCATTATAAGTAATGCATAAATGCATACTGGGTGCTATGTATTTTCTGTATGCATGAAACTACAGTTACATATGCCAGAATGTGCAGTATTCAACCAAAGCACACTGCATACTGTATCCCATGCAATGGAGTTTGGTGAACAAACCAGAAGTAGAATCTGCTTCCTTCTGAACTAGTTTGATGTGGCTTAAAATTAGATCAAAAATGTGAAATATCTGTATTTATCAGCTTTATTTGCAAATTTGTAATATTCCAATGTTTTCATGAATTGAATGGAAACATGGCTGTGGTCTCTGGCCTTAAGAGAGTAGTTTACTCAAAAATAAAATTGCCATTTCTCACCCTCATGATGATCAAACCTGTATGCTGTTATTTGTTCCAGTGTTCATGTCATATAATGACAGCTCATATTCACCACATCTGTCAAAAAGAACAAAAAAGCAGCATAAACACAGCAAAAAAGTAGTTCAGAAGATACCAATTTATATATTTTGCAAATTGACAAACATTGATGCAACTGCAAACACACCAGCACTTCTACAGTCCAGCACACAGCTGTGAAGCAGGAACTCTCCTGTCCAATATCCAAGCAGCCCTCAGATGCCGAACACGAGACCCCAGAGACAAACACTCATTCATCATGAGCTGTCAGGACGCCCGGGTCAGCATGTCACACTGCTGTTGATTTAACAGGAGACTGTCTGACATGCTCAGACCTTCCACAACAACTAGCCAGATTTACAACTCACAACCTGCCTCTGGATTACCCATTATCTGCCATTATTAGTGTGAGGAACTCTCACTTTCACAAGGACAGAGCAGGACAAATCTGCTAACTAACCTTTCAGGGAG
>NC_056615.1:29823671-29877172 GCF_018340385.1 Cyprinus carpio | reverse complement strand
CTCACGAACAGCAGGTGATACAGTGTTTCCTTGGTTACCGCTGTAACACAAGCCAGAGAGCTGCTCTCCACGAAACCAGCAGTGCGATACAGTGTTTTCCTTGGTTAACCAGCTGTAAACACAAGCAGAAGCTGCTCTCATGAACAGCCGTGATACAGTGTTTCCTTGGTTCCCACCGCTGCTAAACAAAGCAGACCTGCCTCTCATGAACAGCAGTGGGATACCCGTGTTTCCTTGGCTTACCCAGCTGGGAACACAAAAGCCAGCGCTGCTCTCTAGACAGGCAGTGATACAGTGTTTTCCTGGGTACACAGCTGCTTAAACAAAGCAGAGCTGCTCTCATCGCAACAGCCAGTGATACCAGTCGGTTCCTTGGTTCCGCTGTAAACCAAAGCAGCGCTGCGCTCACGAACAGCAGTGTTACAAGTGTGTTCCTTGGTTACCACGCTGTAAACAAAGCAAGCGTCTGCTCTCATGAACAGCAGTGATACCAGTGTTTCCTTGGTTACCCGCTGTTGTAACAAAGCAGCGCTGCTCTCCACGAACAGCAGTGATCACAGTGTTTCCTGGTTCTACCACCAACGCTGAACACCAAGCATAGGCTGCTCTCATGAACAGCAGTGATACAAGTGTTTCCTTTGGTTACTCCCCGCTGTAAACAAAGCAAGCAGCGCTGCTCCTCATGAACAGCACGTGATACAGTGTTTCCTCCTTGGTTACCGCTCTGTAAACAAAGCAGAGCTGCTCTCATGAACACAGTGATACAGATGTTTCCTTGGTTACCGCTGTAAACAAAGCAAGCACGCTGCGCTCACGACACAGCCTATGATCAGTGTTTTCCTTAGGTTACCGCTGTAAAACAAAGCGCGCTGCTGCTCCCCTCATGAACACTACTTTATATCCATCGTATCAGAAGGAAAAGATGCAACAGAAACAAACACGTTAAACTTTTTCTAAAGGACAGTCAGTGTCCCTCGAAGACACATTCATATAAACTCCTGCTCTACACTGCTAATACACGATTTTGTTTCGGCATCTCAACAGATTTGAATAGCAAACACATTTGAATCGATTTTCAACCGCTCCACTTTCAGCGTTACAATCTCTAGTTATTAATTGGTAATGTTGAATAGGTACTCGTAAAAGTACAGAGTGTGGTAGCGAAACCCTAGAGGTGACGGGTGTCACCTGTTGGTCTGTGTGGTGAAGACCCCCCCACAGCGGGCCGCTGGTCTGATCTGCAGCACGCTGTGATGCAGCGACGACTGACAGCGCACGTCGACAGCTAGAAGAACCAGTGATCTCCACCAGGAACAGAGCAGTTCAGCACGCGCACTTCAGCAAACGACGTCCCAGTGACGATCCAACACCCGTGAGACATCCAGCCGGGGCTGGTCGTTCTTACACAACACGCGCAAGCGCGGGAATACACCACCTACACCACGAGGAGCAAGCGAGGGAGAGACTACCTGAGTTCAGGGAAGGGCTGTTTGCTTGTGTCTGGATCTCATTTATATAACTGAACTGAATAGTCTAAATCTTCTCACACACTCATCATCCTTTTACCCCTTCCCAGCGCCCGGTGTGAATCCACTGCATATCTCACCTGAAGACTGAAAATACACGTATTTGCCGTATTCGCCGGCGGACGTGCAGGAAGATGAGACGCTCTGTAGAGACAAAACAATAACTGGCATGAAGTGACACAAAACACTTGTATTGTAATTTTGATGGCAAGAAAGAGGTTAAAAATAAGTAAAATCAATTATAAAAGGCGAGCTACATCGTGTTGAAAATTCAAACAGACCATACATATAGTAAAGACTCTTTATCTAGTTATAACTAGATGTCCTGGGAAGCAGCAGAACTAGGTCATATGGCGCACATGGTATATGTTTGTAGCATTAGCCAACAATACACTGTTAATACTGTGTGTCTTCCAGCGGCTCAGATGCTCTGGAGTAACACTGAACCGACTGTCTATGTTCAATTTATTAAATCCAACAACAGAACACCTCAATCGCTTAATTTGAGACCTTGCGGGACTGCTGACAGCGCTCACTCAGGGGCGGGTGTCTAAGGTAAGACGAGTGTGAGTCAAATCAACCATCGTTGGGGAGGGGCCTGTGCAGAACTACCATCATTCTGACAGGAATCCTCAAACACAGTCCATGATTTGAGAAAGAGGCATTTAAAACCATAACACTCGCGGGTGGATATTTATACATTTAAGGGTGGATGTATTACACCACTCTCCAAAAACACACACTTATGTTCAAACAACAAACCCAAAGTGAATTTTGCAATCCGATGAATCCCTCTTATGTTTCTCAATATTTAGATTTTTTTGCTCAGATTCCAGATTTTCAAATAGTTGTATCTCAGACAGGATCATTGTCCTCCTAACAAAACCACACATCAATGGAGAGATTATTTTTTATTCAGCTTTCAATGAGATGTATACATCTCAGTTTCAGAAAATTTACCCTCAATGACTGGTTTCTGCTCCAGAGGTCAATATTAGTTACATTATACAGGTTATTCTTGTTAAACTAAAACATGTTATCGTTACTTGAGCATAAAATAAACATTATATATAAAAATACGTATTTATTTCAGCTAGTTGTCAAGTCAACAGTTTTCAGTTAATTTTAGCAGCAATACACACTCTCCATGAACAATCACACATGATCTGAGGAATCACCCACTCTGAGCCATTTGGAGTCTTATTTGAACGGTGCGCAGGGACGGGGCCGCCCCTCTCCACCCAAACTCCTGTAGATCACCCACACGCATCACTTCACTCGCACTGGAAGTCCGTCACTGTGGTCCGAATAGAAATGACCACACCTGAAAATCAGAGACAAAAACATCAATCAAAGAGTCATCAAACTGTGGTGTCTGGTTTGACAAATTTAAGACTGCGCGCCGTCAAGAGCAATTTAATCAATCATCAAGATTGAAATTTAAATTATTAAAATCATCCAATCAATAAAGAAATATACATACTACATTACTCGTAAACATAAATTGTTTTTTATTTATTTTAGTATTAATAATAATAACTATACACTAAATAATAATATTCTATCATTATTATTGCTCTTTGCTATTTTAACAGAACAACAGTAAAGCTGCAATAACTAATATTCATCATGACTATACACACAAATAATAGTTCATTTATTTAAATTGTAAACTACAAATAAAAACATATTTTTACTGTAAAATAAAATATTAAATACACTTTGTTTTTATTATTATTATTATTAAGACCACATTATTGTTTTGTAACATAGTTTTCGTAATCTTTGTTTAGATCCATATTCCTTTTTTTTAACAAATATGGTCTATATTGTTTTTATTTTATTTAAAATTTTGAATTATTTAGCACATCAAGTAAAACAGAAAATTAAAAATACTACCTTGGCAACTAACTGAAATTTAAAGTTCTAAGGGGTTTTTATACTTTTATTTTATTTTGTTTAAATTTTATTGGTTAAAGTATTACGGTAATGTTTTTATGATTTTGGTGTTTCGTTAACTACATTAATCGGGGTGTGTTTCATCCATACTCAACCTGCAAACACTCCTACATTGGACACTGGCGCGACTCGAAGGCGACATCGGGCCTGACCCCACAGCAGGCATTTTGTTTTTTTTTTCCTGGACCGACCTGCTCCAATCCAGCGTCCCTCAACTAAACACAGCAAGCAGCGTCAGAAACTCCCTGCATGCATGTGAGGCGGCAAAACCTGTCTGTCAACTCACTCTGTATCATCTATCTGCAGCGCCGGGTTCAGGACGCGTCTTCGCTTCCACACGCAAAACAGAGTCTCGTCGTTTTACGAGGACACAAGAACACCTTGATGTAATTATAACACTCACCTGAAAAAACAAAACAATAGTTTTAATAACACACAAAAATCTACCACAGTAAATAATATTATGCAAAGGATGTTTCGCAAACTGTTTGCTTTTGAGAGGTGTTGGTGATATTGGGAACAAATGCAGTGCTTTGCATATTTTGCAAGGCATTTTGCATTTTGTTGTGCAGTATTCTTGTATTTGTGCGTAAGTAAAAACAAAAACATATAAAAAACAACCAAACTCTTCGACGGTACCGTTTTAAAAATGTGAAAATAAACAAAAAAACTGCGAACATCCCATTCTAGGTGACAGACAATTCTGGTCAAAAGCAGGGCTCGCAGAACATCAGATGTCCATTGGAAAAAGGCATTCACATGCTTGACATACAAATGAAAACCAATCATTAATGGTCAGGAGGATAACTAAGAGAAGGAAGTTAATCTAAGGTGTTTATCTGCAGGTTTCATAGGCAGAGACAGTTTTAGCATACCAGGCAGGACTGAAGAAGACATCTTTGGTCCAGCTGTGTGTCTTCATCATGAATCTCAGATCGCTCTGATGGGTACTTACGCGGTTTTCTTCCTCTCACGCCACACTCGACACGTCTGTACGATCTCCACCTCATGATCTGTTTGTGTAAACTTTCTTTTTATTTTTGTACTTTTTTCAAGATTTCTGCTTTTATGGTTAAATTAAATGTAATGAGTTCATTGAAAAAATCACCACAAACAAAAAATTAATTAACTGAAATCATGCAACATATAAAAAAAATTTAACAAAGATTTAATATTTTAGGCCTCTAAGAATCAGTTTATTCGTCTTTAAACTTTTTTTATGTTTTTCATTCTCTTAGTCGGCACTAAAATTTTAATCGTGATTTAAATTTTAGTTCATCAAATATCAAATATGATACACTGAAATCGGAAATTACACCAAATTTAACAACCATATGTTTTAAGACACTTTCAGGCATCCGATGCAAATCCAGTATTCCCCCCGGTTCCTTTAAATGGTCTTTGTCATTTTGTTTTTATGTTTTTCCAGGGAATTCCAGAATAATTACTGGTCTACATTAAATTAGAATATTAAAAAAGCATTGCACTAATCAAACCAAATTCATATCAATTTTTTTTTTAACTTAACTTTTTTTTCCCAAAACAATTCTGTCTTGTCGGTTTTCATTTTAAGACAAATTTATTACCAAAACAATAGCAATCAAATTAGGCATAAATATTGACAATTTAATTAATCTTTTAAAATGTAATGTATCTAATCATAATTTAATAAAATGAATTTAATTATAAAACTCCTTTCAATTTACAGGTTATTTTTAAAAAAATTCAAACATGGAAGTTGAGATATTTCCTTTTACAAAAAGTACATGTTTACTAGCTGTATTATTATTATTATTATTATTATTATTCTATGCATGTTTTTTCTGCATGGCGTTACACCGTGTGGTTTACCCTGTGTGGGATGATCTTATCGACTGCAGTAGTGAGATTCACAACAAATACATGGTCTCTAAAAAGAAGAAAAAACCACAAGAAAAGGTCACAATGTCTTCATGATTTTCATGCCTTCTCCCGCTGTGTTTCCATTCATTTATACTATGTGAACAAAATATATCACTGTCTCTAATAGAAATGACATTTCTTTGAAACCCGTCCGGGCATGTGTTTTTGTTGAACAGACTGATCTTAGGACTGAAGGACCTGGCAGCGATGTACAGCATGTGCTGGATCCGGAATCCATGCGCTGATAGTCCAGACCCAGACACTCCGTGCCATTATTCAAACACCAGACCCTGAAACTGGGACACCGGTGCGAAATCTGTGGAGCAGAAAAGAGACACAATTTTGACTGTTTTTTGCTGAATTTCTTCTCTGATGAGGATAGCTCCAATCAAAGCTACGGCCGAAGTGTCTCCGAGCAACACAGGCGTGGGTCTTTACTGAATGACATCAATATTGTTTGACAATGAATCGAGTGAGTCAATGATTCATCAACCCATGGACATGAATGAATGAATGAATCAGGCTGTTTTTGAAGGACTCTGTTGAATGAGGACTAATGACTCACTCACTCAAACAGTCATTCTGCTGCCACCTACTGGTTTGGTTTCATATTTAAAACTATCGTTTCATTTTTCACAACATTTCTATTGTATTTTCAGATGCAGCTTAAACTTTGCTTCTTTGTGCAAGTGGAAAGATGCAGTCTGCACTTTGATACTGATTTCCTTTGCAAACACGGTGTGTAAAAGATGACACATTTAATGACGTTAGTGAAAAAATGGCAACAATCCTTAAGAAATATCATTTGTGGTGAACATATCTGTTTTGTTTTATCATCCCACAGCAACTCCCTTATCAGTTATTGTTTCTTGTTCTACCTCATTTCAGCAGTTTCTAGTAACATATCTAGACACTTTATTTTGAGAGTTTAAGTGAGAGAACATCTGTAACTAATGAAATATATCACACTACGTAAGTTTTTGGATATTTTATTATGAAAATATTACCTATTGTGCCTTTAAACATATTTTATCTCAGCTAGTTGCCAAGGTGGTGTTATTTTAGTATCATTGAGATTTATGAATGGTGTTATTTTAGCTATCATATATTAGTAAAATCGTTTAGGTTTTTACAATTTTTTTCTTCAGTTAACATTAAGATACCAAAATTTGTTCTATGGTTTCAAGTTTATCGCGTTCACTATAATAACCTCGGACCAAAGGAAAATCTTTTTTATCTTAGTTTAACAATGCACTTAATCCCAATTTAAATGTGACAACAAAAATGAATCAAAACTACTAACAAACAAAAAAACTTGAAAGACAAAAAGAAAACTAAAACTTTGAATAAACTGAAAACAAAAATGTTATCTTAATAAATCATATTAATAACTTAACTTACATCAGTCATATATTATAAAAAAACTATAATAGAATCTCAGTTTATGCTACAAAATAACACAGGCGATGAAAACATCACAGCATGACTTGTACACAATAACTGACCAGATTTTAAAACACCAGGCAGCACTTGCTGACAACCACTTAAAGGTAAAATAAAAGAATTATTATAGTTTATATTTTTAAGACTCGATGGGTTTGCAATGAGTTCCGTACACATTTGCGGTCAAGTTTTGTGCAATAATAATCCTTAAAACCCATCAACCAAAAAAAAAATGGCAATGTCAGTTTTTGCTTAAAGTACCTATTGGTAAGAGGGCATAATGATGATCAGTGTGACTGGGGACGGCTGCATGTACAGCGAGACAGCGATTCGCAAAGTAGAAACCGAAGGCGTCTGCTCTACTATACGCTTTTGTTGCGGTACTTTCTTGCGCTGGTCATGCAAAGTTCCCAACACCCTCTCACTCACTGGATATCACCGTCAAGTCACGTTGACCCCTTCCAGGGACGCACCACACTGATTGGCCTGCAGGTTTCCGCTGTGGAGGGGACGTGGCAGCAGCGATAGGCTTGGGATGGAGGCCAGGCTAAAGAAACCATCGCCATGACGACAGAGTTAACACCATGCCCTGTCAGTCACCTGCACAGGAAATAAAAAGGATACAGACAGATGGACATCACTGAGATGATATTCACGAGTTACTGAGACGTTTGAGTGTTTGTAGTCTGTTTATATGTTTCAGCACGTTATAATCATTACATGGCTTGGGTTAAGGTAGCCCTATCTTCTAATTAAACAGTTAATCATGTGCGTGCATGCAGGGGAAGGGTGTTTGAATATTATTTTAGCTTGGAATGCCCATCCCTATTACAAACTCTACATTTCTCCAAACCTGATACAAAACAAAGTCTCCCCTGCTGAAGACGCCTGGTCTAAAAGGTTTAATCTAGATTATCTGACGTGCCCGAAATGAACTTTGTAAATGTGTATCACATTACAAGTACAGTACAACGTGATTGTCATAAGAGCTTGACTCGTCTTGGTCTGGTCTTTTTGTTAAACCCTGCAGCAAGCTTCAGTTTTGGACTGTGATTCTGGGATCCACTTTTTATTTTGGTGTGTAGAGTTCAACACACTAGACAGAGCTACAATGAAACAAACATCTACTCTACGTGTCCCTGCTTCTCGTCTATCTGATGTAAACCCATCTCACTGTGTCAGGTGTAGTGCTGTGTCATTCACATTATACACAAATTGTGTGTGTGTGTCAGGTGTAGTGCTGTGTCATGCACTGGATTCACACTGTGTGTTTGTTATTTGATTTAAATTTAAAGTCAAAAGAAATGTCGGATTTTTTTCGTGAATGGTAGAAACAAAATTGACCCTCTGATGATTCTCACTTAAATGATTCTGAAGCAGCAGTTTAATGTGTAAAGAGAGCTTTATTTGACCATACGTGAGAGAGGACTTCTGGGCTTCCCTGTAATGCTCCTGTAATGCACTGTTTTCGTTCCTTCATGTGCAATTGGCTCCCAACCAATAAGGAAATGGTCTGTAAAAAGTATTTGTTCAGGGTGAGCGGGGCACAAACGCGGGGTTAATTCTATCAAGATTTAAACACTTCCACACGCTAGCATAATACAAATACAAAACTACAAAATTTGTAAATAATACAAAATTTACTAATTTTTTGTGTTTATTTAAAATGATACACACCTGTTTACTATTTTTACAATTATTTCACGATTAGTTTAATCTCCAAACAGTTTCAGATAGCTCTGCTTCGCTTCTTATGCTCTGCTAAAGAAACACGGAAGGATCATGAATGCATCTTCGATGAGTTTAATAGCATTCACAGCACAGATTACAGTTAACCAGAGTGAGCTGTTTCCAGCTTTAATAGACATAATTCAGATTGTAACGTCTGTAACAAAGAAATTTAACCGTAAATATTAGTAGTTAAACATTTTACAGTTGTACTATAAATTAAAATGGTTATTTTTCTTAATTTTGTCCTTATTAAAATTTTAATTAAGATTCAGCTGAATGTCAGTTGTTTTTTGATCTCAAATATTTTGGTAGGTTGTGGAATGGAAAAGTTTGGGAACCCCTGTGTTAAACTAATACAGAAAATGCTGGAGGAATGCATGCTGTAAATTGCAGGAGCGCTGGGACGTTCGTCTTCCAGCAGGACAGTGACCCGAGACATTCGCAGAAGTTGCTCTGGAAGCCAGAAAGGTTGATTTCCTGGAGCTCTGAGCGCCGGAGTACCGTCCAGAGCATCTGTAGAGGAGCTCAGAAACACTCGTTTGTCAAATGTTTCCATCCAACTTCACAGAAACTTTGCCAAGAAGAACTCGCGTGTCAAGATGTGCACCGCTGAACCTGAAGAAATCACAGCTGCAGTAATAATAAAACTGATTTTTTTTCTTTAAATAGGCACTAAATGCTATCTCTTTATCTGTTGTTATTGCAGTCGTGTCTTTTGTTAAAATGTTTTCTTATCTCTGTGTTCATCTGCCTCTTTGAGTTTGTCTTGGTGCTCTTGAATGTGGTGTTTTTGGTAGTTTTGATCTGGCTGTGACTGTGTTTAGTGGCTGGAAACACTTTTCAGATTTGAACAGCTGTGAACTACGGTTCTGTAGAGAGAGTTTTCAAGCAGATTTCACAAAGAAATTAGAACTGAATTAACCTGAAATGTTTTTATTGATAAAAAAAAAATATTTTCTTGTAAAGCATACTCTAATAATTTTAGTTTAATAATTTCTTTTTTATTTTTTTTGCATTGTATAGATAGTAAACATTGAGGTAGTTCCTCTGTAATTTCCTGGTAGCTGTCATATGCTTTTGTGTTTATCTTTTTTTTTTTTGCAATATCATAATGCTTGCTTTGATATTTTGTAATCTGCATATTGTCTCTCGGAGCTTCATTAATGACCTGAACATTACAGTTAATTACAGGCCTGTAATGCAGTTTAACGAACGAGTGCTTTAGCTTCTAGTACATAAACGTTTTAATTCAATAAGCCTGTACATAAAAAATATCAGATTATACCCCGGACTCATCTGTCTAATGGAAGATTAGCTCTGATTAGCCATTAATTAGCTAAAGTGTCTCCCACCGACACCCCACACACAAGCCTCTTGTCAGATTAGCTTCAGTTCTTAAATGTCAGATTGTTATGGGATCATTTATTATTTGCTCTTCGTTCATTCAGATGTTATAATCGTGTGTTTGATTTCTCCCACACGTAAGTATTTCTCAGTTACCCACACACGGCTGTCCGTCATGTTGTACTTTAACACACACTCTCAGTGTTTAGAGAAACACCTGAACACAGATCCAGACAGACCCAGATGCTCTCGCCTGCGCATGATAGATGTTACAGGACTCGGAGATATAGTAAACACTTTGGGACATGTTCTTCTGTCCCTGCTATTTTCCAGGAACACTTCAGTCAGAGCCGTTCTCTGGTCTCTAGTGTTTCCTGCACCTTGAAACACAAGACGAGCGACTGCTGTCTAGTCATCCTCTCACTGAACAGAGCAGATTAAGGTGGATTCATGTGACAGAATACTACACTTCTCCAAACCTGATGAAGAAACAAACCTATCTGTATCTCGGATGGCCTGAAGATCTTCCAGCAGCACAGTGGAATATATATTCCTGTTGAGAAGTGAAGAAATGTTTCTGTAACGGTTCTCACATTCTCACAAAAAACACTCACCACTGACATAAAGCAGCCGCTCGCTTCCTGTCCAGAGTCCAGAACTGTCTCTGCTGTTTCCTTCTGCTTTAACACCAACAATATCCAGCGAGTGTCCGGCGGCGGTTACTCTACTCTTATAAACACAGTCTCACAGCAGACGTGTTCTTGCTGTCGGTCAGCACTATATTTTAACTGTTGGGTCTTTGTAAACATTCTGGTGCCGTTCAAGCACAGAACGGTGTTTGTGCATTCAGCTGCGCAGCTTTCTCATTGTTTCTTCTATGTAAACATGCACTAGACTGATCTTTTTTGACTGCTGTGCTCGCTCACGCAGCTGTTGCAAAGTCTTGTGCATGGAATAAAAAAAAAATAAAGCAGTGCATCTCAGTATCTCAGGGCTTATGTTTTTTTTTTCATTTCTTTGTCCTTGCATCTTGCATTTTTGAATGCAAAAACTTTTTAACAGAACATGTTTTTGCATTCCGCTTTGCTTCTTTTTTAACGTAAACATGCACTAGATGGACACGTTTGGTGCTCACATCTTGCATCTGTCGCAGCTTCTCATGCATGACAACGCATTCTAAAAATGCAACGCTTGAGTTCAACTTTAAAAACATTCACTGCCCACATCTCGTGCTTTTTAGCATGTTTGGTATGAAGTGCTGCATTTTTAAGATGCTTTGCAAATTTTTGCAAATGCACTGTCTAAATGAAGAGTCAATACTAGAAAACAAAATAAATAAATACTATAAATTAGACACCCTCACGGTTATTTCAAACCCCGTTCTGACCACTGTCTTTAAATATAATGAAGAATTTTGGGATACACACTTGAACTCTGATCCCTACACACTTTAACAGAAGATAGTTTGATAATGTCTCAGTTTTTATATTATATATATTGCTCATTACAATAGAAAAATGGAAAAGTCAAAACTCTTCAGTTACCATCCATTCTTCAAAATATCTTTTGTATTCAGCAGAAGATCATAAAGGTTTAAAACAGTACATGACAACAGATTTGTGATTTCTGGGAAAACTTCCCTTTAACCCCAGCGTTAGGGTTAGTTAGGGTGAGGGTTAGGGATAAACTATGACTCGGACCCTGGCTAATTTCCCAAATGACATTCATGATGTGGAATTCAGGGGGAGTTTCTCTCTATATCTCTCTCTGCGCTGAGATCAGATCAGAACCAACAGAAACTCTACAAAGTGTTCCAGGAATGCTAGCGAGTGGGACCGAGAGACAGAGAGAGACAGAGAGAGAGAGGAGACGGGAGAGAGAGAGAGAGAGAGAGAGAGAGACGAGAGAGAAGGGAGAGAGATAGAGAAAGAAGAGGAGTAAAACAGCAGGGCAAACC
Organism: Cyprinus carpio; assembly: GCF_018340385.1. Classification (NCBI taxonomy): domain Eukaryota; kingdom Metazoa; phylum Chordata; class Actinopteri; order Cypriniformes; family Cyprinidae; genus Cyprinus; species Cyprinus carpio. The sequence goes on along the minus strand of NC_056615.1, from coordinate 29,865,310 downwards.
GTGCAGAAGATGCATATTTCAGAGAGAAAAGCCAACATAATGACTATGAGGGAGAGAAAAGAAGAGAGAAAAAAAAAAAAAAAAAAAAAAACCCTATTAATATCATACAGGGCTTGCCATGAGCCCACTGTGAAATCTCTGGAGTGTATTTACCACTAACCACTAAATGACTGACTCAAGACTTACTGTTTTCATTAAATATGCAGATGTACATTTTCTATAATTTATTCTAATAGGATGTCTGACTCAAGACTTAGACTTACTCTTATATCTAAAAAAAAATTTAGATGTAAAGGTTTTAGTTAATTTAGATGTAAGTTTTACGTAAATTACACTAATAACTAATAAATGTAGATTACTTTTTAGTGTTTATTAAGATGTGCATATACATTTTTATGCAAATAGCACTAACTAATAAATATAATGCCACTCAAGACTTTACTGATATTAAACTGGTTTACTGATAATATTAGATGTACGAGCTAATTATACAGTGCAATGTAAAATCTCTTAATATTTATCAGTAAAGTCTTTGAGCCACGCATTTATCAGCGTATGTAATTTACACGAATAAACTTATAAAGGTGTGGCTTTAGACTTTAATTTTACCCATTTGCCATTAAAGAATATAGATTTACCACTAATAACTAATATTATTTGAATCAAGATTTACAATTATTTTTAAATTCAGATTTACATTTTTATGTTATTTACTCTAATATCTAATAAATGCGTGGCTTTAGACTTTAATTTACCAATTACATTAAAGATTCAAATGTACATTTTATAGTTTTTTATATTTTCTATTCAGAACTGACCAAACTGACCTCCTCTAACGACCTGGAGGAACTGACACCTGTCTTTTCGTGTTATAAATCATAGTTTCCTCTGACTGAAGGAGGTCCTGGTCCAGCTGAACTCACTGTTTATATCACTTTATAAACTCTACTCACTTTCGGGTCGTTTTCTCCTGACTGGCGGTCTCTGGGTAATTTAAGGCTGTTTTGGCAGATTCTCTGAGGGCAGATGGTCAGACATGAGCTTTAAATCTCCTCAGAGAGCACAGGATAATCACATCTGCTCTCCAGCATCTTCACCGTTTTCCTCCAGAAACACTCTTCAGCGTCTCGAGTCGCGTGTCTGTCAAATGTTTGTCTTGATCTGTGTAGTGTTTCTTTAAAACTTTAAAACTTCTAGATCCAACAGATTCACATAATTACACAACAGCGCAGAAACTCACCTGTATTGCTTCAAAGACCGACCATCTTATTCCATATTTTCTGTGTTTTCCTCAAGCGCCACAGAACCCAGAGCTCCTGTATAATTCAGAATCAGTATAATCTGCGGTGGAGGAAACGGGGCGGCGGGGCAACAGATAGGAGAGACACGCCTCCTTCATGTGCATGTGCGCGTTCGAGCCAATCAGAGACAGTAGGGCGGATTCTTTACTCCGCCCATGCAATCAAAACAGATAACATAGAGGGTTATCTCTCTATGAACCGCTTTACCCTGTGGATTTTTTACTTTAAAAGTAATTACTACCCGTTTTAAATAATAAATATATTTATTTTCTTATTTGCAAAATGTTTGAATGATTTGAAATTTCAGTAGGATGAGAGATTTTACAGAGATTTACATGTATTTATTTGTTATTAATTTGCTACACAGTATGTTCGAAATTTAATAATCTAATTAAAATGAAATGCTTAAATTATGTTCAGAACCATTCTCATAACATAATTAAAAATTAAATTAAATTAAATTAAATTAAATAATTTATGTATTTGTTAAATATTTGACATTTCATTATTTATTTACTCATTATTAATTTGCTAAATATTCAAAATTTTATAATCTAAATTAAATGCTCAGATTATGTTCAGAACAATTGTTTCTTGCAACATAATTAAATATACTTTATATTTATGTATTTGCAAAATGTTTGAAATTTATTTATTTACTGAGTTATTTCAAATGTTCAGAACCATTGTTCTCATAACACAATTAAATAAATATATTTATATTTATTTATTTTTTAAATTTTTTTTATTTCAAACTATAATCAAAATATTTATTAAATATCTAAAATAGGAATTACATATAATTTAATAAGTATTTATTTATTTATATTTGTATTCATAAAATTAAATGCTCAAATGATTTTTCAGAATCATTGTTCTCATATCATATTGAAATATATATTAATATATAGATATATATATATATAATCTATATACTTATATATATAAAATAAAAAAAATATTATTAAATATTATTTATTTATTTGTTTTATTAAATGAAATGCTCAATTAATGTTCAGAGCCATTGTTCTCCTAACACACAAACACACACCACACACACACACACACACACACCACTTGTGATGTTTGCTGTTGTAGAGCAGATGGACCTGCAGAAGACAATGCTTCTTGTTTACAACAGATCAACATAATCAATCGCGCACTCAACACACACACAGCACAAGGGTTAAACGCAGGAAGAAATCAGAGATGAATGCATCTGGGTCTGTATTTACAGTCATGCAGATGGCAAAGCAGCTTAGAGAGTACGCTTGAAGTAGACAATCAGGTAAAGTTCAGTGTGTTTGGCGAGCCTCGGCGCATCATAAACACACACAGAGCACGTCAGTCGCATTAAAGTGTGTCACATTATCATATATAATAATCCTCGTCTGATGTGGTAGAGACAACATCCCTCCATCTGTTCTTTCTTTATTTCTGTTGTTTTTCAGGGCAGATCAACACCGAGAGGAACTGCCTCCACTTCCTGTCGCCTCATTTTCCCACATCCATGCTTCAGTCCCATATCCTGACCTTTGACCTGCGGATGTTCTCTCTGTCCCTATTTGTTTTTAGGTCTCAGTGGAGTGGAGAGGAAGTTTTGAATTTTGAAATGTACAGTATGTATTAACATGCACTCTTATTCTCAAAAGGAAAATGTGCTGACAAAAAAATCATAATCAGTATCAATACTTGTATCCTGTTCTGGAAAATATGCAGTGAAGACCATGCATGCATTTATGTATTTATGAGTGTTGTGTGTGTGGGTGTGTTGTGTGTGTGTGTGTGTGTGCTGCCCTCTACAGGACACACACCAAGCAAAACTATTTCATTAATTTTGCATGAAATATTTAATATTTACTTCATGCACAGCGGTCAATCAAATTGTGTTTAACATAAAAATATTTAAGAAGAAGAGAAAGGTAACAAATAAAAAAAAAAAATGAAAGTTAAAAAACCTTTGGATGATGGCACTGAATGCCACGACTGAGGGTTTGATTTCCAGGAAACGCATAAAACCACAAAAACAACTGCTTTGGATGTAATGCAAGTGGCTTTTGATAAAAGCATCAGTCAAATGCATGAATGTAAACAATATATAGACAGTATATTCATAGTCTAAAAATATGCTGTTGTAAAGTTTCTTCTGTGAGGGTTTACGGCATAAGGTACTTTATCAAACAAAAGTAACTTAATCAAACAAAGAATTTTTTTTTTTTAAATAAGCATGTTACGTTGTTTTCCCATTTCTTGACTGACGCCTCTGTTGAGAGAAGTTATGAGTGAGATACAGAGACAGAGCCTGAGGATTATTCATTCCACTTTTGGTGAAATTAAAGTCCTTTACAGTTGCCAAAAATATAACCTTTAGGTTTTTTGTTATTAAAAACAAATAAGCAAGCTCAGCCCATGACTAAATAAATAATGCAAAACTAACGTAATATATTACAATGTTGTGTAACTCCATTTAAAAAAAAGTAGCTCATTGTGTTACTTAGTTACTTTTTTTGGTGTAATGCAAAACATTGTAATGTATTACTTTTAAAAAGTAACTTTCCCCCAGCACTGGGTTACGTAGACATAAAAACATGCTGAATATTATGGTGTTTTCCCATTTTGATAGCAGGTAAGTAATGAAACATCTCCTCTTCTCTTCTGTCAGACAGGAAGTCTTCAGACAGTTCTTTACACCTGCACTTCCTGCTGGTGACAGTGTTGTTATCGGTGTTTCTCTCACACTCACACACATGGGTTTATGGCAGGTTTCATTAGAAACACTAAAGGTTGAAATGTTGCTGGGGCAATATTCAGAAACACTGTTTTACAACAATATGGCAATAAAATACAGCAGGGTAATACAAAAAATAAACACTCTGATTTCAACACAATGAGTGCCTTTCAGTTCATGAGTATGAAAATACTGAATGGTATGAGTATGAATCGGGCACTACACACAGGAAGTTGAACTTACAGAAAGAAAAATCACTGAAAGTCAACACAGTCACACAACAGACCGATTAATAAAACAGGTCATTTCATTCAGATATTGCTAGTAAATTTTCCACATATTTTCACATACCTAATTAAAACACCCAAGCAACCATATAGCAACTACTTTAACATGACAGAAAACTGCATTACTGCACATTTACCAACTGAAAAATGAAAAGTTAATTTAAATATGTACATTAAACACCTATAGGAGGCATTCCAATCATCAATGAATTAAAACCCTCTACACTGTTTTCTTGAAGAAGCCTATATGTTGTGTGTAAGAACATGTGTATGTAATTCACACATACACACTGATGAACTCTTACAGCAGATGCATTTTAATTCTCCTTCCTTCCGTTTAAAATTTGAAATATAATATAGGTAATATTGTATCCTATTTCCTGTATTGGACCTTTAATAGCAGTCTGACGGTATACACATGTTACAAACACAAACAACAGTCAAAGTGATCATGAATCAGCTTGTATAACAGACTGTGTAAGGAGACTGATGCTAAAGGTGACTAGTGAAATATCAATGCAATAAACCACTGACTGATTGTGTCTTCCTGTTCCTGGTCATTGTTTGTGTGTGGTGTGTGTGTGTGTGTGTGTGTGTGTGTGTGTGTGCCAATCTGCTGATACTTTTATTGTTTCATTTTCAGAACACCCCAGCAACGGCATAGTAACTAATCAGAACACCCTAGCAACTACATAGCAACTACTCAGAACACCCCAGCAACCATTAGCAAATCTACTCAGAACCCCCTAGCAACCACATAGCAGACTTCTCAGATACAGAACCACCCCACCCCAGCAACCGCCCACATAGCAACTTCTCAGAACACCCCAGCAACCACATAGCAACTACTCGGAACACCCCAGCAACCTCATAGCAACTACTTAGAACACCCCAGAACTCATAGCAATGGCAACTACCGGAACAAACCCGCAGCAACCTCATAGCAACTACTTAGAACCCCCCAGCAACCGCATGAGCAACTACTCAGCACCCCAGCAACCTCATAGCAACTGCTCAGAACACCCCATAGCATCACCCTCATAGCAACTACTCAGAACACCCAGCAACCGCATAGCAACTACTTAGAACACCCACTATCGCAACCACAACCCCCTATAAGCAACTAGCAACTACTCCGAACCCACCCTAGCAACCTCATAGCAACTACTCAGAACACCCAAGCAACCACATAGCAACTTCTCAGAACACCCTAGCACTTCTCAACCACCTATCATCCTAGCAACTACTTAGAACACCCTAGCAACTGCATAGCAACTACCCGGAACACCCCACCACCCTATAGAACCTCATAGCAACTCCTCAGAACCCCCAGCAACCGCATAGCAACTACTCAGAAACACCCGAGCAACCACATAGCAACTTCTCAGAACACCCAGCAACACATAGCAACTTCTTCAGAACACCCCAGCAACCTCATAGCAAACTACTTATAACACACCCAGCAACTGATAGCAACTGACCCGGAACACCTAGCAACCTCATAGCAACTACTCAAGAACACCCCAGCAACCGGCATAGCAACTACTCAAACACCCCAGCAACCGCATAGCAACTACTCATAACACCCCAGCAACCTCATAGCAACTGCTCAGAACACCCCAGCAACCAAATCGCAATACTAGTACTACTCATGAAACACCCTACCACACCACATAGCAACTACTCAGAAACACCCCAGCAACCAATAGCAACTACTCAGAACACCCCAGCAACCTACATAGCAAACTCCGAACACCCCAGCAACCACATAGCAACTTCTCAGAACACCCCAGCAACCACATAGCAACTACTCGGAACACCCCATAGCATGCCTCACCCTAGCAACCTACAACTACGCAGAACACCCCAGCAACCGCATCGAGCAACTACGCTTTCTCAGAACACCCCAGCAACCTCATAGCAACTACTCAAACACCCTAGCAACCTCATAGCAACCCTCAGAACACCCCAGCAACTGCATAGCAACTACTCTGAACACCCTACCAACCACCTACCTAGCAACTACTCAGAAACACCCCCAGCAACTTGCATAGTTAACTAACTCCTCTGAACACCCTAGCAACCTCACTGCATAGCAACTACTTAGAACACCCAAGCAACCACATAGCAGCTACTCAACACCCCAGCACCTCATAGCAACTACTCAGAACACCCCAAGCAACCACATAGCAGCAACTCAAAACACCCCAGCAATTGCATAGCAACTTCTCAGAACACCCCAGCAACCTCATAGCAACTACTCATAAACACCCCAGCAACTCTCATAGCAACTACTTAGAACTCCTCAGCAACACCCCCCCAGCAACTTCATAGCAACTCTCAGAACACCCAAGCAACCACATAGCAACTTCTCAGAACACCCCAGCAACCACATAGCAACTACTCGGAACACCCCAGCAACCTCATAGCAACTTCTTAGAACACCCCAGCAACTGCATAGCAAACTACCCGGAACACCCTAGCAACCTCATGTAGCAACTACCCAGAACACCCCAGCAACTGCCATAGCAACTGCTAGCACCTACTACATCAAGCACCACATAGCAACCACAAACACCCCAGCCCCAGCAACTACCATAGCAAACACCCCAGCAACTGCATAGCACCCTCAACTGCAAATCAAACACTCCTGCAACCGCATAGCAACTGCTTACAACACCCTGGCAACCATTCATTAAATTGAACAAATCACATTCCAGATCTTTTTAATCTGAATTCAGTTCTGTTTGTTTGTTAAATGTGAATCAGGAAGAATGAGTGAGATACAGACTGATCAGATCATGTGATCTAGAGAGAAACTGATGAGAAAAGTCTTGAGTTTTGACTTTCGATTGCAAACTCCGGAAGCTTTCCATTTAATCTCATTCTTGATGTTTCACACTTCATGTTTGAGGTTGACGTGATGTTAGGCTTTAGGTTATTTAGTGTTCTTATTCTCACAATATCTCAGTGCTCAGAATGTAATGGAACATCTCTCGAGAGGGAGATTTGAGTCTGACACTCAAAGTTGAAGTGTGTGAGAGAGTCAGAAAGCAGAAGTGACATATCTCCTCCGATCACACCGTTTCCTCTCGCAGTTACACAGCGGAAGACGCCACTTCCTCAAAAAGACATAACACGCTCCTCGCAAGTAGCTCCAACTGCACGACGCAGGTAAACACACACGTCTGCGTCCGTCTGTGCTCCACTGCCTTCGGGATGGAGCCATTCAATTCGAAGGACATGGCCATGAAGGCCCAGAAGAAGATCCTCAGTCAACTGGCCAGTAAGTCGGTGGCTCATATGTTCATAGATGACAACAGCAGCGAGATACTGGACGAGCTGTACCGCGTCTCCAAGGAGCACTCGGGGAACCGCAACGAGGCCCAGAAGGTGGTGAAGAACATGATCAAGATCGCCATGAAGGTGGGGGTTCTGTTCCGACATGAAAAGTTCAGCGCTGATGAGCTGAGTGTGGCGCAGAACTTCAGGAAAAAACTCCACAGTGGAGCCATGACTGCCATCAGCTTCCAGGAGGTACAAACACTCACATTCAGTCACATTTACATGCTAAAAGTGTATCATAATTAATCATCAGCAGTGCAACTGCTGATAGTCTTAAAGTTCAATGTGTGCGTCGTCCTGCAGCTTTTGTGGTGTCATTTCACACCAACCAGGAAGAAACCACTTAGATACCATCAACAGTAACCTAGCGGCAACATACCGACTACTCAGAACACCCTAGAAACTACTCAGAACACCCTAGCAACCACTCAGAACACCCCAGGAACACCCTAGCAACTACTCAGAACACCCTAGCAACCACTCAGAACACCCTAGCAACTACATAGCAACTATTTAAAACACCCTAGCAACTACCCAGAATACCCAAGCAACTGGGTGTTCTAAGTAGCATTGCATAACAACTACTCAGAACACCCCAAAAACTGCATAGCAACTACAAAGAAGACCATAGTAACCACTCAGAGCACCCTAGCAACTACACAGCAACTACTTTGAACACCCTAGCAACTGAAAAATGTCTCTCTCTCTCATGTCATATCTCTGATCTTGAACTTTTTTTTTCTTTTGCATCTTCAGCTCTGTTTTTATGGAAGCCCATTTCCGCCACTGAATAAAAAAAAAATAATAAAGATAATTGCAACTTTTTTATCTCACAATTCTGACTTTTTCTCAGAATTGCCTGATACGAACTCGCATATCTCACTTTTTTCCAACAAATTGTGAGATAGACAGGGGTGCACATAATAATTCGCAGGTCTGCATGCAACCAGAATAAGAAGTGTGCAGTGTAAATTAGCTCAGAGCGCTATATATATATATATATATATATTGAGTGGCTCTGAACAAAAATGTCTGCTAAATGCATGAATGTGAATGTATAATAACGCGCGTGCGTGTCTGTGCGTCAGGTGGAGTTCACCTTCGATAAGAACGTGATGATGGAGCTGCTGGGCGAGTGTCGTGATTTACTGCTGAAGCTGGTGGAGAAACACCTGACCCCCAAATCTCTGGACCGCATCAGACACGTGTTCAACCATTACTCGGACCCGGAGCTCCTCACGCACCTGTACGACCCTCACGGCACGCTGTCGCCCAACCTCAGCAAGATCTGCAGCGGCCTGAACCGCATGATCGAGGAGGGCAAGCTCTGAACACAGAGCAGGACTAAAGACTGGACTTCAGAGCTTCTGAACCTGTGCTCACAGAGACACTGAGCTCAGGCACGCAGTGAGACGCTCCTGAACGCATCCCTCGAGTCTGGTGGGCGATTCGCTCTAAACATGCCAAGAGCACGTGCAGCTCATATTTCATATTTCAAAACCAAATCAGAAGATTTAAAGGGACAGGACACCCAAAAATCAGCATTCTGTCATCGTTTACTCACCCTTCGTGTTATGAACAACTGACTTCTCAGCTAACAGGTTCTCCTAATATTCCTCCAGTAACGTTATTAGAACGTTCGTACAGTGTTTAATAACGTTATTTATGCATCATTCATGGAACGTTTGGTTAAACTTTTTTAAACATTTCTAGTTTGAGATTGTTCAGAGAACATTCAAAACTAATGTTCTCATAATATTTACAAAATGTTAACACAAAATGTCAACTGATATTTTCTTTTTTTTTTAAATACTGAATGTTTGGAAGGTTCAGAAAACATTTACTTACAGGGAATGTTAGCAAAACGTTCTTAGAACATATTTTTCTTAGCTAGGGTTTCTTCTGTGGAAACACAAAATATATAAAAAAAATGGGGTCCAATAAAATACATTTAATGTTCAACATTCATACAGTTTTGGAACAAATAAATAATGAAAAAATGATCGTCTTTGGGTGGACAATCTCTATCTCAAAGATTATGTTTTGCATTAAAAAGAAAATCAATTTTAATTGATTAGGTTTTTGTTTTTAACATTATTTTCACCCATGAAAATGACCAAATAGAACTTATGCAACACTGGAGTTTATGAACAGTTCTACAGTATTCACCTGTAAAATAATTCATTACCGTTTTCCTGTTTTGGTTTGTTTTGTTCAAAAGCAGCAGTGTTAGAGCTGAAAACAGAATGGAGCGTCTGAATGGATTCAAGTTTAATAATAAAGTATTGTTTTGTTTAAAATATTCTCTACAGAAGCCTTTTCTTCAACTCTGTGATCTTTTGATATCTGGTCTATCTTTTTGGCACCGGATGTCATCTCAGTAATTTAACTTCCACTTCAACTGCAGATCTGAGAACATATTTTAAAGCTGAAATTTGCTGAAAAGTGTTCACCCTCAGGCCATACGAGATGTGGATGAGTGTGTCTTCATCAGGTTTGTAGAAATGTAGCACTGCATCAGCGTCTCAGCAATGGATGCTCTGCAGTGAATGGGTGCCGTCAGAATGAGAGTCCAAACAGCTGATAAAAACATCACAATAATCCACAAGTAATCCACAGCACTCCAGTCCATCAGTTAACATCTGGAGAAGACAAAAGATGAAACACATCCAATCCAGCATTAAGACGTTTTTAACTCAAAATACATAGAGTCTATGATCCATAATAACACTTCCTCCAGTGAAAAAGTGTTCTGGTGTGAATCAGGAGAGAAATCTGCACAGATCAAGCAGCGTTTAAACAGCTCTAAACAAATATGTGAGAGACAACAGGAGATGCACTTTTTCACTGGAGGAAGTGTTATTATGGATTATAGACTCTATGTATTTGAGTTAAAAACGTCTTAATGCTGGATGTGTTTCATCTTTTGTCTTCTCCAGATGTTAACTGATGGACTGGAGTGCTGTGGATTACTTGTGGATTATTGTGATGTTTTGTTTATCAGCTGTTTGGACTCTCATTCTGACGGCACCCATTCACTGCAGAGCACCCATTGCTGAGACACTGATGCAGTGCTACATTTCTACAAACCTGATGAAGAAACAAACTCATCCTGATCTCTGATGAACTGAGGTTGAGGAAATTCCTGCACATTTTCATTTTTGGCTGAACTATCTCTTTAACATGACCAAGAAAATGCACTGAGAATGTGAACTTATTTTATACTGACTTTAAATAACAGATTTCTGCATGTTTAATATGATCACACATTTTTTTTTGCAAGATAAGTACTGAAACAAGAGGTAAACACTACTGAATTCTTTATTGCCATTTCTGGACTGAACAATCTAGAAAAATACAAAACGAGAAATCAGAAAACGAACAGTTGAGAGCCAGTGCTGGTGATGTGAACAGAAACCAACAGCTGAATCAGTTCTCCAGAGTCACTCAGTTAACGAAGCTTTGAATCACTGAGAGTGATTCAGCTGACACCTGTTCAGTAACACTTTACAATACAGTCTCACTTCTTCACATTATTTAATAGATTAGCTAACATGAACTAAAATGAGCAATATATATATATTAGTGCTGTCAAATGATTAATCGCGATTAATTCACCATCCAAATAAAAGGTTTTTGTTTACATATGTGTGTGTACGTGTATATTTTTTTATGTACATAAAATACACCACCCATGAAATATACACACCCATACTTTGCATACACCCATGCCAGTATGTCAATTAAATGAATATAAACTAAATATTTTCAAAAATTATACTGTATGTGTATTTATATATACATAATAAACAGAGCACACACATATAGTATGTACACATAAAAACTTTTATTTTGAATGTGATTAATCGCGATTAGTCATTTGACCGCACAAATATATGTATTTATATATATTTCTAGCATGTATTAATCTATGCATTAGTGAATGTACTGTATTAGTAAATACTGAAATTAACAAACTAAAAACCTTATTGTAAAGTGCTCATTCTGACAGTTTTGGATCACAACTTTATCTAAAATTAGCAACAACAACAACAAAAACGTCCTCAAACCACAGTCCCAGAGCTGAGGTGCTGTGGATTAAAAAACACTCAAAAGAGTCCATTGGCACGCGTTCAGGTGGAGACTAACGGTCTGTTTGACGATGGCTTTCGTCCGTGTGCTCTTGGCGGCCGCGGCTGCCGGCGAATCGCTGACGTCACGGGTTTCCCGCTGAAGTTTCCGGAAGCGTTGGAAACCGTGTGCCGCGATGTATTTCTGGTAAGCCTCGCGGATGATGCGGAAGGCTCGGGCGTTGGCGTAAGGGATGTCCGTCACGGGGGGGTCCACGATACCAAGCGCGGGTTTATGGGTAACGGGAACACACCTCCTGAACAGGCTGGGCGGGCTAGAGCGAGACATGCCGGGAAGGCGGAGCTAAACGCCTCATCAGTCACTGAAGGTGATGTACTTGCGAGAGCACAGAGACCCCGCCCCCTGAGCGGAGGATGAGGAGGGTGGGCTTGGGGCTTGGGGCGGCGTGTCCTGGTCCAGCCTATAACAGGAATGGAAAGTCTAGTCATGTATCTTGTTATAAGCATTGAACTATAGTGCTGTCAAACGATTAATCGTGATTAATCGCATCCAAAATAAACGTTTTTGTTTACATAATATATCTGTGTGTACTGTGTATATTTAAATACACACACACATGCATGTATATATAAGAAAAATATGTTATGTTTATATATTAAATATATAACAAATTATGTGAATAAAAAAAAATCCCTGTTTAGATGGTAGATTAAGTGTTAAAATCAGAATATTTGCGGTCCATTGTAAATGTACTCATTGTTTATTATTAACTAAATCTAATGAAATGTTGAAATGAAGCAAAGCTGAAATAAAATAAAATATACCATATAAGCTTAAAACCCTAAATTAAAAGGAAATTAGAATGCACCACTACACTGATTAGTTTTACACAACCATTAGTTTTACATATTATACACACCATTAAAAATGAAAAAAAAAAAAATAAAAATAAAATAAAAAAAAATACAAAATAATAAAATATAAAAAAAATCTAATTAAAAATTAATAAATTATTTCAATAAAAAAAAAATTAAAAACTAAAAATATAAAAAAAAAATAAAAGCAAATTCTAAATGAATTATTAATTCAATGGGCTAATACTTGACTTAGCAGCAAACACAATTTTACACTAAATAAATAATACTAATAAGCAGCAAACACAATTTTACACTATATTTGTTTAGTGAGTGAATTTCATAAAACTCATAAAAGTTTAAAGAGATAGTTCATCCAAAAATGAGAATGTGATGTTTATCTGCTTACCCCCAGGGCATCCCAGATGTAGGTGACTGTGTTTCTTCAGCAGAACACAAACAGAGAGTTCTGACCTAAAGCGTTGGCAAGTCTGTCAGTCATATAATGGAAAGTGGATGGAATCACGGCTGATTGAGAGTCACAAACCCACACAAACAAAACCAAACCAATTGCTGTCAGGAAACTGAACATTATTATATAGTGGTTCGTGCATCAGACCATTGTTGTATTTCGTGTCTTTACAACCTCAACATAGCCCACGAGCCGCAGGTTTAATTTGGTTTGATTTGTGTGTGTTTTTTTGACTCTCAAAGCCGTGATTCCCATCACTTCCATTATATGACTGACAGACTGCAACTGATTTGAGTTAACAATCTCTGTGTTGTTGTCTACTGTCAGACACAAAGCCCTACATCCTGGATCCTGGGGGTAAGCAGATAAACATCACATTCTCATTTTTGGATGAACTCTCCCTTTAAGTCAGCATGAAATGTAAAATTACTCTATATTCCAAATTCATGTTATTGAGCTAATTGTGAATTTCTGTTTCTTTTCCTTTTGTATTTAATATATAGATAGTATATATAATATATATATATATATATATAGTAAATATAAATATAATATAATAGATAATTATATTTTATATTTATATATATTATATATTTACTATATATATTATATATATATATATACTGATATACATAAATACACACATTGTCACACACAGTACAGTCAAAAGTTTGAAAACATTACAATTTTTAATGTTTTGTAGAGAAGTGTTCTTCTGCTCCTCAAGCCTCATTTATTTTGATTGCATAAGGCTGTTACTAGTGTTATCGGCTGTTTGTTACCGTCTTTTATTGATTTTTCTGCACTTGTTCTGCATATGCACTGAACTGACAGTCAACCACTGATCAGCTACTAACCAAATATTGTAGAAACGTAATTTTCTGTAAAGTTGCTTTGCAATGATTTGTATCGTAAAAAGCGCTATACAAAAATAAACTTGAATTGAATTGAATTGAATTTGATCATAATACAGAAAAAAATGTAATATTGTGATATATTATTACAATTTAAAATAATTGTTTTTAAAATTTAATTATACTTATCATTTTATTTCTGTGATGCAAAGCATGAAGTTGTTTAGATCATTATCACATGATCCTTTAAAATCATTCTATCTGATGATTCATTATCAAAGTTGAACAACAGTTCTCTCTTGCTTAATATTTTTGACCAGACCCTGTATACTTTTTAGTACTTTGTTTTTTTTTAGGATACTTTGATGAATAAAAAGAAAACAAAAAAAGAAAGCTATGTTTTTAAAATCTAAATATTTTGTAATACCATATCACTACTGGTCCAGTAATTTGGGGTCCGTATAATTTTTTTGTTCTTTCCTTTTTTAATAAAATCAATACTTTATTCAGCAAGGATGTGTTAAATTGATAAAACTTGATTGTAAAGACAATATATTTGATTAGAAGATATATTATTCGAATTTTTTTTATATGTTGAATAAAGAGCATTCTTTTTAACCCTTTATTCATCAACCATTTAGACAGCAGAACTGTTTTTCCAACCACTCATCTAACTCAAGAATATTAGAATGATTTCTAAATGATCACTGTGATAGCCTGGATGTTACATGTGCCACTGAAGGCTGGATACTGATGCTGAAAATTCAGCTTTGCATCACAGGAATAAATTCTTTTTTTTTTAAGTATATTCAAATAGAAAACTATTATTTTAAATTGTAAAAATATTTCACAATGTTACTGTTTTTTCTGTATTTTGGATCAAAATAAATGCAGGCGTGATGAGCAAGAACTTCTTTTCTTTCAAAAAACATTAAAATAGTAATGTTTTCAAACTTTTGACCTGTACTGTGTATATATATATATATATATATATAAAATATATGTCTACATTTCACTATTATTTACTATTCTTACTATCTTTAATTACTAAAATTAAAAAGGAATTGTCCCTAGCTCAATTTAATAGTCAAAAAATTATAAAAGCGATTTTTACATACTACCTAACAGTACTTATTTTAAACATACTTAATTTTAGAAGTTTTTAAAGTACAAATATACTATTCAGTTTCTGTCCATCTATCTTAGTTCAGAGTTTCACAAACTGGGGTTTGTGAGTTGATTTTAAAAAAGCTTGTTATTATATAAATTCAAAAAGAAAAAAGTTGATTCCAGCTTTTTAGGAACAAGTTATTATTTTACAGTAATAGCAATTTAACCTCACCTATTATTATTATTATTATTGATTACAGGTTATTACGTATAAAAGTACCCTTCCACATCCACGTTCTCCTCCTTCATGTGTGCGTCTGGGACCAGCAGCGTCCAGCATGAATGCTAGCGGAGTCGGCCCCGTCAAAACGTTCTTCTTATGAACATGCTCTTCTTATCGGCTCTAACACACACTCATAATTTCTGAAAACACACACACTGTAATCTGAACACACACTCATAATTAAATACTGGTGTTATTCCTGAAATCTGGAAATCCGCTTTTGTTGATCCTTTATTAACAGGGGGTGAGATCCTACTATATTAGATAATTACAGACCAATTTCAAAGCTCTGCAAGGTTCTGCATTTTATCCAAAGTTTTAGAAAGCCATTATTAGTGAAAGTCTGACTTGGTATTTGGAATGCCAAAAACAAAGTAAAAATTGTCTATTTATCAATCTGGTTTTAATAAAAAACACAGTACTGTAACAGCTGTTTTGAAAGTTTTAAATGATATTGTGGGATTGAATGATGATGGTGATTTTTGTGCTTCCATTTTTATTGATTTATCAAAGGCTTTCGAGACTGTGAAATATTGTTGCATAGATTAAAGAGTACAGGTTAATCAAGTCTTGTTATTCCTTGGTTTAAAAATTATTTGAGTGGAAGAACTCAGTGTGTACAGGCTGAAGGTAAACTATCTGAATCATTTGAGATTGCTAAAGGTGTTCCCCAAGGATCGGTGCTGGGGCCCCTTTTATTTATCATTTATATAAATAGTCTTGATTATGGCATTCAGAATGCGAAGTTAAATTTTTATGCAGATGAATCTGTCATGTTTTGCAGTGCTTCTTCTAGACAGCAAGCCTTGTATAAGCTTCAGTTAACTTCTGATGTCATTCAGTTATGGCTTTACAATTTAAAACTGATAAAACCAAGTACATGTTATTTTCAAGTTCGAAGAAATTTGAAAATAATTTAATCTCTCTTCAAACTTTACAAGGTTCTGTGATTGAATTAGTAAAAGAGTATAAATATCTTGGTCTCATCCTACCTTTCTCATTCAGCACAAATCCAAATATTCCATAATATTTCCATATTCGCGATGCATCAGAATGCTAAACTATTATTTATGTGATGATGAAACTAATTGTATCGCAGCCCATTTTGGCCAGGACACTCCTGTGTGTTTTCTGGTTAAATAAAGGTGAAATACAAAACCATGGCAGTGGTGTAATGCTGTGTGTGTGTTACCCAGTGATCTCAGGTTGCTCTCGGCGGTGAGTTTGGCCTCGGCGAGCAGCTCGTCTTGTGTCAGCACTCGTTCGCTCAGAGCTCCTCTCCTCTTGCGCGGTGCCTCCAGCTGACGCTCCACCATCACTCTCGCTCCCCCGCCTCCTCGCTCTCTCTACTCAACCAACGCACCACCCAATCAAACAGAAAAACACAAACACAACCTGATCAAGCTGCTTTAACACACAAAACACCTCGAAAAGATCAAAACTTTGCTGTTTCACACTCAATCTCCTCATGTCTTCTGTCGTCTGAGTGTTTAATCCAGTGAAAGCTCTGTTAGTGTGATTGTAGAAATGCTTCTGGTGTCAGATCTGGAGTGATTTTGATCAAGTAAAGGTCAGAATAACTGCAGTAATATCTCCCCATGATGACTCTTACTGGACTGAAAAGCAGCTCAGCTTTACTTGAACTTCTCCATCAATCATGTTTTAGAGTCTCAAATCTGATCCTCAGGATCTTTTGAGGAGCGTTTGATTTCCAGAAGCTTTACTTTCACTGTTCCTCAGCGGAGGAAATGATCTTCACAAGCCTCCAGAACATCTCACATCTTTCTGAGGAGCCTTTATTTCTTCATCTCTCAATCACTGCATTATATGTTCGGATCATTTACATCTCATTATATTACTGGAAACAAAGACCGATAACTAAAACATATAACATCATATATCAGCTATAATCTCAAAAATAACAAACATATCAATATCAAAATCAGAAGAATTTTAACTTGATCTACTAAAATAACCAAAACCTAAATAAAAAAAACCAAATTCATGTAGTTTAACTTGATCTACTAAAATAACTAAAACTGAAATAAAATAAATGCAAATTATATAGACATTAAAAATATGATAAAAATGGCAAAAACACACAACAAAATTTCTAAAACTTTAACTAAAATTAAAATGAAAACAGAAACTATAAAAACAAAAACTAATTCAAAATATTAATAGATCCACAGAGTGTGTATGTGTCTCACTTTCTCCAAACTCCTGCAGCTCTTCAATGACTCTACTTTCAACCATAAAGCCCTCTTCACTCTTTATTTCCATAACAAACACCCTCCACTTAAACACACACAGACCTTCAGCGGCTCCTGAAACACACACACACACACACACACACACACACACACACACCCACGTTAGTCATGCAGGAGCAGATGAGTGTGAGTGTGTGTGTGTGTGTGTGTGTGTGTGAGATGTCTGACCTTGTACGCTTTGGTGACCACGCGGCTCTTTCTGCGCGGAGCGTCGTCCTCCTGATCGCTGTCGGGTTCGTCTCCTTCATCGATGTCAAAATCACTGTCCACCTCGTCTTCAGTGTCTGAGTGATCTCCTCTGTACTCATCATCTCCAGACTCCTGCTCCACACACACACACACACAGAGACACACACACACACACACAGAGAGAGACACAGACACACACACACACACACACCACATAGAGAGAGCACAGACCACACAGAGACACACAAACACACACACACACACACACACACACAGAGAGAGAGAGAGACACAGAACACACCAGAGACACACACACACCACAGAGAGACACACAGACACCACACACACACAACACACAGAACACACAAGAGCACACACAGACACACACAGAGGACAGACAGACACACACACACACACACACAGAGAGAGACACAGACACACACACACACACACACACACACACACACACAGAGAGAGAGAGACACAGACACACACAGAGACACACACAAACACACACAGAGAGAGAGACACAGACACACACAGAGACACACACAAACACACACACACACACACACACACACACACACACACACACACACACACACACACACAGAAGGAATGCAGTATGTTATTGTGTTTTTATGTTGACTTCATTATATATGTGTGTGTGTGTGTCTCTCTCTCTCTCTCTCTCTCTCTGTGTGTGTGTGTGTGTGTGCGTGTGTGTCTGTGTGTGTCTGTCTCTACTGTGTCTCTGTGTGTGTGTGTGTGTGTGTGTGTGTGTCTGTGTCTCTCTGTGTGTGTGTGTGTGTGTGTGTGTCTCTCTGTGTCTGTGTGTGTGTGTGTGTGTCTCTGTCTGTGTCTATCTGTGTGTCTGTGTGTGTGTGTGTGTGTGTGTGTGTGTGTGTGTGTGTCTCTCTCTGTGTGTGTGTGTGTCTGTGTGTGTGTGTGTGTGTGATTCATGTGTGTTGGTTGTGTGTGTGTGTCTCTGTGTGTTGTGTGTGTGTGTGTGTGTGTCGTGGTGTGTCTGTGTGTCCTCTCTGTGTGTGTGTGTGTGGTGTGTGTGTCTGTGGTGTGTGTGTGTGTGTGTGTGTGTGTCCCTGGGTTGTGTGTGTCTGTGTCGCTGTGTGTGTGTGTTCTCTCTGTGTCTCTGTGTGTGGGTCTGTATGTGTGTCTGTGTGTGTGGTTGTGTGTGTGGTGTGTGTTGTGTGTGTCTGGTGTGTGTGTATATATATATATCATATACTTAAGTCTCACGGACATTGAATCCTCCATAGGTGGTCTTGTAAAACTCGTTTTCTTCTTCTTGGTCCAGTAGTGTGGTCATGCGGTTCCCCGCGGTGCTGCGCTGCTCTCTTGCTGCTCGCTAAGACTCATTTCGACAATAATTAATCAGCTTATTCTCTAATATTACTCTATTTAATTACTCTGTTTCTCTCTCTCTCTCTCTCTCTCTGAGGACACGCAGCAGCTGATGAGGAAGTTTCGGCTTTCTCCTCCGCAAGTATAAATGCGCTATTACATTCAGAGAAACTATTTCAAATTATCAACAAAAATAATGTTGATAACCACAACACGACGATCGCGGAGAAACCTCACTTCCGGTGCGCACGAGCATCCGGGGCTCAACAGTGACGCCGCGCTGGACTGGAGGACATTAGTGAATAAAACTCTATCGGTCGAACGCTTAACGAAATGCTGAAAAATAAATATACTTATTATTATTATTTTTTTAAAAAAATATTTATTTCACGCTAAGTATACTACAACTACATTTTCATATTTATGTGCTTAATAAAACGCCCCTGCAGTTGTACCTTTTAATATACCAAACTGGTATTACTTTATATATATCTATATATATACTATATATCTATAGTATGATATAGATATATAATATGATATTTGTTGTTTTTTTTTTTTTAATTTGTTTCTGGGTAAATATGTGAAAACCAAAAATATACCGTTTAATTGTGGCGTAATAACCCCCTTATTTATTTATTTATTTATTTATTTATTTAGTGTTATTGTGTTTTGTAGCCATTCCATTATCAAGTCTTTCAGAAAATCTAAAATATATCTAAATATACCACACATATATTTGCTTTTACTTATTTCGGGACAGTTTGGTCTGATATCTGATATCACATATCCTCCTGAATTATCCTGCCTGGAATTATTGAGTTTATGAAGAGAAAATATAAGCTCCATCAGAGGGCGCCAAAACTCTTCACAGCTTCATCCAGTCTCAGATGAGTTCAGAGCAAATAGACAAAAAACAAAAACAGGCAGGCTACAGTTGTTTATCCAATAATTATTCAATATCATTATCCATCTATGTTTTTTTAAAAGCCAGGATTTATAAAATTGCTTAAAATGTGCGGGTTTTGTCTTTGTTTGCCTACTGTTTTCATAATTACTGAAGCTACTGACTGACAGCTAGTTTGACCAATAGCGTGCGGGCTCTTTTCAAAATCGACCAATCGTTGCGCGAGTAGGCGGGGGTATCGGAAATCTAAAGAGAATGGCCAAAGCCATGCAAATACATGTACATTTAATAAAAGAGGACTGAGACAAAGGCCAAATCTGGCCATTAAGGTCATTCAGGAACATGTCCGGAGAAAAAAAAGGCACATTATGGTCACCATAATGACTCAGAACTGTGACTCAGTGTTCCTGTGTTCATTTGTGTTGCTAGGATGCTGCATTGTGTGTTTTGTGTCTTTTGCGTAGTTCATAACCTAAACTGAGACAGCTGAGCCGACCAGAAATGTGTCCCTGCAGCATTCCTGAACGTACCACAGATTCTGAGCAATTACATCTTATACCTGACCCCATGCGGTGAAAATAATCAGGCTAAATAAAATAATAAATGAATAAAAATAAACTTTTTCATCATTCAATTCATAATTAATAGTATTAAATATATTAATTTTTTATGAAATATACAATAAACATGATTAAATCATTGTTAATGTAGGTTTTGAATCTCTATAGGTTATTTCTTTCACATTTGCATTTCGTCTAAATGTGACATATTTCTGCATATAAAGGTGTTGAAATAATTAAATATACTTTTCAATTTCAAAATACATTTCTTGACAAAAAATATATTTAATTAAAAACATTTAGCATTTATATTTCAAATGTAGTTCGGCCAGAAATATTTTTATTTATTAATGTATATATTTTATTTAATTCAAACACCACAAGATGAGCCCTTTACTCCAGAATAACACTGATAGTTGAGTTTTATTGAGTTACTGAATGGCTACACACACAAGCTGTAGAAGAGTTCATTATGGCGTGACAGAACCACAAACCCAAAACTAAAATAAAAACTAATTAAATAATAACAATTTTCAAACACACAACCCTCAAATGCACAAACACCACACAAAGGAACACACACACCTCAGTGAATCACACCTAGGCGGTCAGTCATGGAACAGAAGAACCAGGCCAGCACACATTTGTTTTTCTCTGGGAGTCACTCCATGTGAGAGGAACGTTTATATTAAAAACAGCATCTCAAATGCAAATCATTAACATGCTGCGCAGAATGACCTCTGAACCGTCTGAGGAACGTCTGGAGAAATCAATTAAAAAAGCTGCTTTTAATTAAAGTTCATGTGTGTCTCTTTAAATGATGAAAACATGAGTATTATTACAGCTGATGAGGGCTGTTTGGATGATTTCACATCAGGATTATTATTGTTAAAACTTAAAATAAATAAATAATAAACTGTTACCTGAAGTAAAATATAACTTTACTCTTAGCTAAGATAATTGTGTTTCCTAATTTCCAGCTTTAACATAAAAAACTAATAACTAATAATAATAATGATAAACTACTTAATAACTAAAATAGCTAAAAAAAAATACCAAAAAAAACTAAACTGAAAAATAAAATAAATTTTAAAAGCATTTAAATTTTTACTTAAAATAAAATAAAAGGTGACTGAAATAAAATATTTCCACCTTGTTGCCAAGGAAACAATTCTTATTTTAACTTAACATTTCTTGTTTTAAAATACGAACTAAAACAGAAATAAAAAATAATTTAAAAATATGAACGAAAATAACAAAAACCCACAAAAATGACTAAAACTTAAACTAAAATGAAAATGGGGAAAAATTAAAACTAATTCAATGCATAATAATAAAACTATGTGTTTAAAATGGATTATAGGGTTATCACAGTTAATTAAAACTAAAACCATAAGTGAACATTTTTGTTGATTGAAATAAAATAAACATTATAACATAAAATAAAATATAAAAAATGTAAACCTGTTTATATTTCAGCTGATTGCCAACATTTCTCATTTTCATTTAGTTTTAAAGAATTTGAAGAACTAAGATAACCAAAACAAAAAAATAAATATGAAATAATTAAAAAAATCAATAAAATGGAAAAAAATAAAATTAACATTAAAATGCAAACAAAATATAGCAATAAAAATGATAATGATGTGTGCAATAATTAAAACACTTTTTATACTTATTACATAATTAATAAGTGTGTGACTCACTTATTAATTATATAATAAGTATAATAATTGTTTTAATTAATTAATATATTAATAATTAAATAATAAATACACCTATTATATTTACATCTATATATAAATATTAATCATTCAAAATATTTCTTAAACCTATAATGGTACGTCAATGATACTAAAATAGAACATCACATACAGTGAATATTGTTGCTAGCTATATAAACAAACATCAAATGTTGCATGAGTCAAATGCGTAAGATCTGTTGTGTAACATCTGGGTCACCATGAGTCTCACATCTGTTGGTAACGCCCATCCGTTACCAGGACAACAGTTTGTGTTGTTACCATGACAACGGTGTGTGTTTATGGGATGTGACTCCGCCCTCTGATCAGTGCGCTCAGCATCACGATGCAAGCAGAAGTAAGAGGAGAAACTCTTGATCATCAGTTGATGATCAGACCACATTATCAGATCCTGAGAGACGTCCTCAGTGCTTCTGAAGCCGGATCTGGATTTCAGCGTGAGATCTGCCTCCTCATTAAGTATATAAATAACTATATAAATAAAAAAAAACCCCCAATAAAAAACAAAACAAATAAATTATGTTATGGTTACGGTTAAAAATAAAAATATTTGGTGTGTGTATATAGGTACTTTTCTCTCAGCGGTCCTGCTGGCATCCTGACCGATGTGAGCCTAAATTTACATTTTACATTAACAGTATTACAAAGTATAATGAATAAATTAATCGTTGCAAGTATTTGATTTGGATCACATAGTTTTAGCATGGACAAATTAATAAAGTTAGGTCATGAACTGCCTTTTTTTTAATGTTTTGTACTGTTTTCTGGGGTCCACTTATAAAGTTATCAAGATTTTTTTACAACAGAAAACAGCTATTTTCTGTCCTGTTTTTAACCCCTCATCAGAACGCTGTGCTGGGAGGATTGTAGACTCGGAAGTAAACGCCCACTGCTGTGATTGGCTAATGTTGTGTATGATTGACAGCATACATGCCTCATAGATGGATGCTGCTGTGATTTAGGTAAAAAATGAATAACTCAATACATATCAGTCGATCTGTAAGAAGAGACAAAGCAATAGTGAGAAAACAGTCTCATTTGTGTTGTGACATTACTGTCGGATCCAATATAGTCGCACAGCATCGTCTTTTAGTTTCAATCTTTCTGAAAACCCTGCTTTGAATTGTGCCTGGTTTGTAAATGAATCCGTGGTAAAATGAAGTGAACAAAGGACCAAGTTCTCACTGACACGGTCTGGGACTTCATTAAAAATAAAGTCCATTCACTCTTTACTAGCGTTGGCATCAGAAGGAAGGCAATGCAAACATTGTTTTTTTTTAAAGCGGTCATATGATGTTGCTAAAAAAAACATCATTTTGTGTATTTGGTGTAATGAAATGTGTTTATGCGGTTTAAGGTTAAAAAAACACATTATTTTCCACATACTGTACATTACTGTTTCTCCTCTATGCCCCGCCTTCTGAAATGCGTCGATTTTTACAAAGCTCATTGGTCTGAAAAGCAAAGTGTGCTGTGATTGGCCAGCTATCCAGTGCTTTGTGATTGGCTGAATACCTCAAGTGTGTGACGGAAATGTTACGCCTCTTAACATACTGTGAAGCCGTGTCTGGCTGGAGCGATGAGACATAAACATAAAACCTATTATAAACGTGATATAAACATGATTTCTAGTCGTGTTTTCTTTTGGAAGGCCAAACAAAGTAGTTTCGCTTTCACAGTGAAACACACAGCGTCTATACGTCATGGTGGCCGCGGCAACAACAATACTACAATGAGAATAAAAGCTACGCCTTCTTTCTTTGCGTGTGAACATCTGGGCAGCGTTATTGCAAATCTTCTCACACAGTGACATAGAACATGTGGGGGCCGGTGTTAGAACGAGCCGTTTTCGGAGGGAGGGGGAAGTGGATGAGTCTCAACTCTTATAAAGAATATCTCTTTGGATTTTGAGACTTTAGTCTTTGCAACTTCACAGATCTTCTTTATTCACCAAGAGCTTGTAACACTCCAAAGAGAAAGAAAATTTTTAAATCGCATCATATGACCCCTTTAAGACAAACCTTTTAAACAGGCAGCACTGTAGAATAGGTGGGCGGGGCTAAACACTCTTCAAGAAGGCACAACAGTGCCTACACTTTCTCCACCGGCTGAAAAAAAAGAGCAAGTCTTCCTCCACCCATCCTCACCACATTCTACAGAGGAACCATAGAGAGCGTGCTGACCAGCTGTATCACTGTCTGGTACGGGAACTGTAGAGCAGCAGAGCGCAATCCTGGACATTTTCCTTACACGATGCTCCAGCAAAGCCAACAGTATCGTGAAGGACCCCACCCATCCCTCCCACAGTCTCTTCCAGCTCCTATCATCAGGAAGACGGTACCGGAGCATCAGAGCCCGCTCCGCCAGACTGCTCAACAGCTTATTCCCCAGGCTGTGAGAGCCCTGAACTCAAACA
The DNA here is from genome assembly GCF_018340385.1 of Cyprinus carpio. NCBI lineage: Eukaryota > Metazoa > Chordata > Actinopteri > Cypriniformes > Cyprinidae > Cyprinus > Cyprinus carpio. The sequence goes on along the minus strand of NC_056615.1, from coordinate 29,840,514 downwards.
ACCCCGCCCTCCTCTGAAACCCCACACAAACCCCTGAAACATGGACCATCTCACCTCCTCCAACCCCAAACCATACCACATCACAGAAAAACTGTCTGAAAGTGTCTTTTTTTTTTTGTGCAGTTCTCATCTATGCGCACTAGACACTTTTCACACACACTGTATGTATATAACGTGTCAGTTAAACATCAGTGAAACAGGTTAAATTGCTGTACTAAAACAAATAAACTAAATGTGTTTCAAATACAGCCAGTTAAACATAAACTAAACATGTTAAAAATACATAAAAAAACAAATAAACCAAATGATATTTAAAATACATCAATAAATCTAATTTGCTTGAACTGATTTAATATTGCTTGTTTCACAAGGAGTTTAACCACATAGCCTACATACTTTTTTGTGTGTGGAGTTTAACCACCATAGCCTACATATTTTTAAATTGCCTGATACTACGTGAATAAAGTTTTTGCAAGATCTATAGATTTTATCAGATTGGTCAATTGATTTGAATAAATGCATTGTGAAAAGATGAAATGTTGGATATTTAACATGCAATTACAGTGTTATTTTAATATCTTTTAGAGCAGTGGTTTTCAACCTGTGGGCCGCGGCCCTGTAGTGGGTCGCGATGGTATTGCAGGTGGGCCGCCAATTACTATTAAAATAAATAATAATATTGTTAATATATGTAAAAATGTCTAAGTCATAACATAATAACTTCATTTCATATATATAATTAAATAAGCCAGAGTTATTTTCTGTTCATTGCCAGTTCATTCTAGGGCTGAGCGATAGCGCTTTGAGCGTGCGCGATTTCTAAATCGCTTTATAACACGATTTTCCGCGGCCCCGACCTCCCGCAGTATGCCATCCGATCTAATCAGAATGCAACGCGCGTAGCGCGAGAACAGAACAGACTGGGAATATGCCTACGTAACTCCAGGTTCACACACTGTCTGTGATGCGCCTTTTTTTCCGAGCCCATGTTAACGGGTCGCGATGCGTTCACACTGCACGCGGGAAAAGGCTAGAAATAAAAACGTGCGAAAATAATTAATATCTAGCACATGAGCATAGAGAGAGTTGTGAGTGCACAGGACGCAGTTTGAGTGAGAGGAGACACGTTTTAAGTGCGCGCACTTTCTCCGGGCGAGAGCAGCGTGTATCTGAGCACGGGCGTCTGGTTTTGTGACAAAGCAAAGGAAATCTGCGTGTGAACAGAGAGATTCGCGCTCGCGCATTAATTTAATGTGCTTCCGCGTTACATTAATGCGCTCTCGCTGCTGCTTCTGCACCGCATACACATATTATATACGCACTGCTGACGGAGTACGTGTGAACCTGTATAATGTATAACAAATCTATTTCAACACCTGAGGCACCGCTACAATTAATGAGCTCTATGAACAATGTATGGCAAAAAAGAAAAAAACCCCCACAAAACATTAATTAATTAATAATATTTTTCCATAAATAAATAAATAAATTAACACACACACCTTTACTATAGTGATTATTTTGACTTATGTCTGTTCTAGAGACGTTACGACTTTTTGATAAAGCTCTAATTGGTTTTCTTTTGGAAAAATGTTTCAAATTCATCCTGAATGCATTTATGACTGTAAAGCATATCTGTGTGTGTCAAAATTGTGATTAAAATCGAAATCGCAAAATTGATCAAAGAAATCGCGATAGTTTTTTTTTTCATATCGTACAGCCCTAGTTCATTCAGTAAATACAGTTAACAATCTAGCTTCAGAGTACTAAGTTATTAACCCAACAATGGCAAGGTCAGTTCATTTTTTTGCAGTGGGCCGCGCAAACATATGTGTTTGGTTGTGTGGGCCGCGAGCTGAAAAAGGTTGGGAACCACTGCCCTATATAATTCAAATACAGAAGTGTTTAATTTAGGCCTAAATATATTATACTATATATATATATATAATATATATATATATATATATATATAGTATATATATATATATATATATATATTATATATTATATATATATATATTACATACACTATATACATATATATATATATATGTATATATATATATATCTATATATATATAGACTATATATATATATACATTTTTTTTTTTGACAGACAAATTACACACTAAATATCACTTGATTTAATTGAAGGTGGGCATGACTTCTGTTGTTGATTGATTGTCTATGTAATGCTGTGAATGTGGGTCATCGGGTCACACAGCCTGATTTCACTTCCACTGTCTTTCTTCTGTACAGCACAAAAGAAGATAATGTGAAAAATGATGAGGCTCATGACACCGGAGCCCAATGACGTCTATGAAGCATCTGATTGCATTCTTCAGAATATTTGCTTTCATTTCTACAAAAGAAGTCAAACAGGTTTTGGAGCGACATCAGGGTGAGGAAATGATGACAGAATATGCATATTTTCAGTTTTGGGTAAACCATTCATAAAAACCACAAAAATACACATGAAACATAAATATCATCAGGTTTTTTTGTTTGTTTGTTTGTTTGTTTTTGTTTTGCGGAAACAGTCTTATGTAATGTTAGAAAACAGTTTGTAGTTCAGAAACTAAAAGGTTCAGAAAGTTTCAATTATGCATAAAATAAGTTAATTACAACCTGAATTAGAATAATCTATTTTACATTTCTGATTTTGAAATTAAGGAAATATAATAAAAATACATTTAATTTCATTTGAAGAAAAGTATAATTTTTAACAATAAAGATAAGTTTGTCACAGCAGATTCTGAATCTTGGCTTGACATTTTGAATCAAGATATTCATTAAACCATATCTTTATTTAAACTTTATTATAACATAAAGATCCTTCAATGATGTTAAGAACATCAAGAGCTGATTTTGTTGCTGTATTGAGTTTGCGCAGCTAAATAAAAATTATATCTGGAGAACAACCTATAACAGTGAATTTTATAAAAAATGCACATATTAAATAAAGCAATGAATGAATTATAAAGTGTGGCACGTTTGGAAATATAAAATGTAATTTAACAGTCTAAAAGTAAGTTTCAAGAGTGTAAAATATAGTAAAAGTTTAGATTTCATATAAAATCTTGAAGTTGATGTTTAATATAAAATATAATAAGACTGTTTTGAGTGTAATATAAAAGTTTCAAACGTTTAAATTTCAAATAAAAATTTACTAAAGAGTTTAAGTTTGATAAAAAAATTTTTTAAGAATTTTTAAGTTTAAAATTAAATATAATAAAAGCAAAATTTTATATAAATATAATAAAAAGTTTAGGTTTTGTCAAAAGGTTTTTACGTTTAAAAAGTTTGTTTAATATAAAATATTAAAAACATTAAGTTTAATATAAAGTATAATAAACATTTAGGTTTTATATAAAAGTTTTTAAGTTTAAAACATTAACATTTAATGTAAAATCTAATAAAAAGTGTAAGTTTAATATAAAGGTTTTTAAGTTTTAAAATTTTAATATACAATATAATAAAAAGTAAATTTTAACATAAAATAAAAAGTTTCTAACTTTAAAAAGTTTAATATGAAATATAAAAAGTTAACCTTAATATAAATTATAATTAAAACTTTAAGTTTCATAAAAAAGTTGTTAATTTTAAAAAGTTAAGGTTTTATATAAAATATTTAAAACATTTGTGTTCAATATACATTATAATTAAACATTTAGGTTTCATATAAAAGGTTTTAAGTTTAAAAAGTTTATGTTTAGTATAAAATATAAAAAAAATTAAGTATAATATGAAATGTAATAAAACATTTAGGTTTTATATAAAAGTTTAAAAGGATTATTTAATAAAACATCATTAAAAAGTTGGTTTACTAACAAATATAGTAAAAAATTTGGGTTAGTGTAAAATGTTTTAAGTTATATTAAAATAACTCTACTAACACTGAGTAAAGCAGAAGTGCGCACACACACACACCCGTTGTCAGCTGACTTCTGGGAAATTTAGTTTTTGTTGCCATTTAAAGTCCCTGTTGCTAGGGGAAGGCAGAACAGTCAGAGCCAATCAGAGAGCAGCAGGAAGTGCAGGCATTTGTGTCTGTCTGTCTGTCTGTTTGTCAGATCACTGGAAACTTCACATCACCTCATTCATTAACCATGATTCCCTGTGTGTATGTGTGTGTGTGCGCGTGTGAGCAGCTGGAGTTTCTTCACTGCAGGCTGACACTAGCTGAAATTCCAAACACTCCTCCAGTATTTCTACACTGAAGTCACTGTGGTTAGCAGTGGGTGGAACTGCAGACAGAAATACACTCTCATCTGTCCAACAGAGTTCACCTGTTCTATTCTATTCTATTAAAGTGCACTGACACAGAGAATTAATCATGCTTTCTTTTTCGCCCACATGCCTGATTAATCTTGCATGTTCTCTGGTATCATTACGTGAATCATATGATTTGTACTCACTGTCTGACCTTGGACCTGTAGTACGTTCTTCACTGTCGCTTATCAGTGCTGTAAACACGTATGAATGGACTGCAATCAGATTCCAGAGTGACAATGCAAACTCTTTTGTCTTATTCACAACTGTTCTTGAATTTCTCGTTTAATTCTGTATTCAGATATCAAAATTACATTTCTGTCTTTTTTAATAAATATACTAAAAATAATTATAAATAATTAAAAAATGATGCATTGTGAGTCAAAACCTTTGAATTTCTAAATTTGGCTAAATTTCAGAATTTGTTGCATTTCACCTTATTCACTAATTGTTCTCAAAGCAAATATACATGTTTACGTTTTTCATGTAAAATACATTAAAATTTATGTTTTAAGGCACAACACTAAAGGCAAAAAACATTATTTTTCATGCACTATTTGGCTTTTAGACTAGTAAAAAATAAAACATCTTTAAAAAAAACTTTCAAAATACACATTTAAGTGTTTATTTTATTGCACTTTATAGGTTTAAATTACAATGCATAATTTTAAAGCCTCAAAAATAAGTTTTACCTCCACTTCAGCAGCAGTTATATACACTAAAACTTACAGTTTTATTCCTATCTGTATTCTGAAGGTTCTTACTGAAGGTTTTTTTTTTTATATATTCTCATTTGGTTACTAGTTTTATTATTGCACGTTATCTAAAGATTTCAATTACAACACATATCTTTAAGTGATTTTTTTGCTAAATGAGTTTGTTCTTCCACTTCAGCAGCACTTACATACACTAAAACTTAGAGTTTTATTGCTCTCTATATTGTGAAGGAATTTACCGTAGGGATTGTTGATATTACATTCACCTGGGTTTATTATTACACTTCATCTATTTGCGTCAGTAGATTTCAATTACAATACATCTTTAAATGCTGTTTTCTCAAAACGATTTTTCCCTCCACTTTAGCAGCACTTTCAGACACCAAAACTTAGAGTTTTATTCCTCTCTGTATTCTGAAGGTTTTTACTGAGGGGTTTGTTTATATTTCATTCACACACTGATTTATACAACATTTTATTTCTAAAAACATGGTGATAATTTGTTAATTTCTGCCTTTTGTCAGTATTTTCTGATTTATGGAGGGATAAAAAGAGAAATTCTAAATCCCTTCTAGAAAAATCTTTAACTCTAATATGACAACAAAACCAAACATGCATTTTAAACCAACGTCCAGCCTACTTTCTGGAAATTTTTGCAAATTAGAGTGTATTTAATTAGTGGTCCTCATTTGCAAATTTACTTGGAAAATGTTTCAAAAATACAAAAAATTATTCATTCATCAGCTATGGAAGTATGAATCTGTTAGTTAACATTTTCACCCTTCTTGTCTTAAAGTAGAATTTGAGTCTGGAAAACATAAAGAACTTTTGTTTAGCTTCACCACAAAAACCTATTAACATTTTAATCTATCCCAGCAGATATGAATCATCACTGACAAATAAAACCCAATAAACGACATACTGAAACTGACTGCTGTCTGAGCAAAGAGCAAACAGGTTATGTAAGTGCTGGGGGAAGGGCAGCGGAGGAGTTACTTCCTGTTTTCATCTTGAGCTTCATTATTGAGTAGGTTCTGCCACTGAAGACAAGAGAGAGAGAGATAGACAGACTGACGGAGTTATTTCCTATGTTTGTTTGTGTTCTGAGAAACAGCGAATGGTGCTGCTGTCCGTACTCGAGGAAATTTTTTGAGTCTGTAGTCATTTACATACACACACACACATACACACACAGACTCACATTAATACACACACACTAACACACACACACAGAGACTCACACTAACACAGACACACACACATACTAATACACACAGAAAAAAATATTTATTTAAATCAAGGATGCATTAAATTGTTGAAAAGTGACAGTGAAGGGATCTATAATGTTCCAAAATGCACATTTTCAAATAAATGCTGTTCTTTTGAACTTTCTGTTCATCTGTGAATCCTGAAAAATAAAATGCATCACAGTTTCCATAAAAATATTGTACAGCACAACTGTTATCAACATGGATAATAATCAGAAATGTTTCTTGAGCAGCAGAACATCATATTAGAATGATTTCTGAAGATCATGTGACACTGAAGACTGGAGTAATGATGCTGAAAATACAGCTGCGCATCACAGAAATAAATTACAGTTTAACAGATATTCACACAGAAAAATTATTTTGAATTGTAAAAATATTTCAGTATTTTTACTGTATTTTTGATCAAATAAATGCAGCCTTGGTGAGCAGAAGAAACTTCTTTAAGAAAAAAGAAAAGTTTAATTATTCAAATTTTTAACTTTTGACTGCCATTGTGTATATAACAAATACATGGTTCTTAATAATTCAATTCAATTAAAATTTATTTGTATAGCACTTTTCCCAATACAAATCGATGCAACTTTACAGAAAATTGTTTCTACAATATATTTAGTAATAGCTTATCAATGGTGACATGATGTCAAATTGATGTACATATGGCAGAAATGTGTGGTAAAATTCAGTTAATGATGTAATCAGACAATGAACACTATTAACAGCAATGATTATATGCTGCAATCAAACTTGTTGCAAAATGTGGTAGTTCTGTATGTTGTCACAGGGTTAGCATCATCTGAGGTCCTCTGAGGGGCTGGCATCATCTCTTCTCAGGTGTTCTGGATCCAGACTGGAGCTTGTGTAAATCCTAGTTACCACGGGATGTCAATCCTGTGGCAAAACAGAGAAACTGATAGAGACATAATTAGCGTAGCTGCTGTTCCAGCCAACTAAAATTAATTAGTTCAACCCAAGCTAAAGAATAATAATGCACATTTGATCAGAAATAAAAAAGGTCCAAAATTATGAGATGCATTATTTGAATGCTTGGCCAAAGAGGTGTGTTTTTAATCTAGATTTAAACAGAGAGAAGTGTGTCTGAACCCCGAACATTGTCAGGAAGGCTATTCCATAGAGTTTTGGGAGCCAAATATGAAAAAGCTCTACCCTCCTTTAGTGGACTTTGCTATCCTAGGTACTATCAAAAGTCCAGAGTTTTTGTGACCTTAGGGAGCGTGATGGGTTGTAGCGTGGTAGAAGACTAGTTAGGTATGCAGGAGCTAAGCCATTAAGGGCCTTATAGGTAAGTAATAATATTTTTTAAATGATACAGAACTTAATAGGTAGCCAGTGCAGAGACTGTAGTATTGGGGTAATATGATCATATTTTCTTGACCTGGTAAGGACCCTAGCCGCTGCATTTTGGACTACCTGTAGCTTGATTATTGAAGATTCAAGACAACCACCTAGCAGTGCATTACAATATTCCAGTCTAGAGGTCATGAATGCATGAACTAGCTTTCTGCATCAGAAACAGGTAACATGTTTCATAGCTTGGCAATGTTTTCTAAGATGGAAGAATGCTGTTTTTGTAACATGGGAAATATGATTTTCAAAAGACAAGTTACTGTCTAATATAACACCCAGATTTTTGACAGTAGAGGAAGTAACAGTACATCCGTCTAATTGCAAATTGTAATCTACAAGATTCTATGTATTGGTCCAATAAGTAATCCCGTATTTTCTAATAATATTACCAAGGGGCAACATGTATATTGAAAATAGCAGAGGACCTAGGACAGATCCTTGTGGCACTCCATATTTACTGGTGATAAATGAGATGACTCCCCATTTAAATAAACAAAGTGGTAGCGATCGGACAGGTAGGATCTAAACCATCTTAAAGCCTGCCCTTGTACCTGTATAGTTTTGTAGTCTATCTATGAGTATGTCGTGATCTATGGTGTCGAACGCAGCACTAAGATCAAGTAAAACTAGCAATGAGATGCAGCCTTGATCTGATGCAAGTCATTTGTAATTTTAACAAGTGCAGTTTCTGTGCTATGATGGGGCCTGAAACCCGACTGAAATTCTTCATAGATATCATTTTTTTGCAGGTAGGAGCACAATTGGGCAGACACAACTTTTTCTAAAGTTTTAGACATAAAGGGAAGATTTGAAATGGGTCTGTAATTTGCCAGTTCACTAGGATCTAGTTGTGGTTTCTTAATAAGAGGCTTAATAACAATAATATAAAATTTCCTTGGGACGTGACCTAAAGATAACGACGAGTTAATAATATTGAGAAGCGGTTCTTCTGCTACAGGTAACAACTCTTTCAGTAATTTAGTGGGTACTGGATCTAATAAACATGTTGTTGGTTTTAGATGCAGTGATAAGTTTATTTAGCTCTTCCTGTCCTATAGTTTGTAAAGCACTGCAGTTTATCTTTGGGTGCGATGGATAAAACTAAAGTATTAGACGCTTTGTAGAATCTACATTTGTTATTGTATTTCTGATGTTATCTATTTTATCAGTGAATAAATTCATAAATTCATTACTATTTAACTGTGAGGGAATATTTAGATCGGGTGGCGTCTGGTTATTTGTTAATCTAGCCACTGTGCTAAATAAAAACCTTGGGTTGTTTTGGTTGTTTTTCTATGAGTTTGTGGATATGCTCGGCCCTGGCAGTTTTTAGAGCCTGTCTATAGCTGGACATACTGTTTTTTCACGCAATTCTAAAAACTTCCAAGTTAACGAGACTACGAGTTTCTTTCTTGAGAGCGTGGGTATTACTGTTGTACCATGGCACAGTATGTTTTTCTCTAACCTTTTTCAATTTGATGGGGGCAACAGCTTCTAATGTATTAGAGAAGATAGTGCCCATGTTGCCAGTCATTTCATCTGGTTCATGTGTATTTATGGGTAAAACTGTGGTGGTCTATACACAGTAGCCAGAGCAAGAGATAACCTATATATATATATATATATATATATATAATATATATATATATATATATATATATATATATAAAAAATTTCAAATAGGCTTTAATGTCAGTTTTAAATTGTTCAAAACATAAGCAAATATCACCATCAACACTTTAGCATCATCAGATCTGAACTTATTTCTAGTATTTCTAAATCTAATGCATCTCACAGTGTTTGTTTCACATATTTAACTCCTAAATCATATATGCTGTCGTTTATATACTTTTTGTCTTTAGTCTGTGTCATGTTAATCATTCTCTGTGCAGTTTATGGTCAAATAAACACCTTTCTGTGTTTGATTATGTTGTTGTGCAAAGTCAAATAGTTGTTCAGCTGATATTATACTGCCAGTTCACGCGCGCGCACACACGCACACAGAGAAATTCTCAGAAATGTTGGTGTTGATGGTGTCATAGATCTCCTGCTGAACACACTTGCTGATAAAGCAGACGCAGCGGTTGATGAGTGTGTGTTTATGTGTGCAAACCTCCCCAAACTTCATACTTGCTCTCTATTTAATCTCACTGCTGTTTATGAGAAATAATTGAGCTATTCTGTACTACAGCTCATCTTGCAGGTCTTTTTGAGTTGCAAGTGTGTGTCTCAGATGCTGCAGTCAGATGCTGCAGAATGCAACACTTCAAATGCGACGTGTGTATATGCCGTGCTGCTCTGTATTTGCTGACTTGCAACACACTGAACCAGAACCAGATGAGAGAGACCACAGACACACACACACACTCAACCTACTGAGATGAGAAATGTCACACTTGTGCTGCTGTGCGTGGTTTGTGCTGCACCAGAATCAACACAAACCCACAGCTACATCTGCAGATCCACAAACGCGTCTGAACTCTGGATTGTGACTGATATCTGCATGTCTCTGAATCAGATGGAGCTTCGGTGATTTCTAGTGCATGTATGAAATCTCCAGTTCATGCAGGTGTTGAGAATCACATTAACTAGCAGCATTATCCATTAACTAGATGAGTCTGTTTCTTCATCAGGTTTGTAGAAATGTAGCACTGCATCAGTGTCTCATCAATGGATGCTCTGCAGTGAATGGGTGCCGTCAGAATGAGAGTCCAAACAGCTGATAAAAACATCACAATAATCCACAAGTAATCCACAGCACTCCAGTCCATCAGTGAACATCTGGAGAAGACAAAAGATGAAACACATCCAGCATTAAGACGTTTTAAACTTAAATACATTGAGTCCATAATCCATAATAACACTTCCTCCAGTGAAAAAGTGTTCTGGTGTGAATCAGGAGAGAAATCTGCACAGATCAAGCAGTGTTTAAACAGCTCTAAACAAAAATGTGTCTGGATTTTGATGTGAGAGACAACAGGAGATGCACTTTTTCACTGGAGGAAGTGTTATGGATTATAGACTCTATGTATTTGAGTTAAAAACATCTTAATGCTGGATGTGTTTCAGCTTATGTCTTCTCCAGATGTTCACTGATGGACTGGAGTGCTGTGGATTACTTGTGGATTATTGTGATGTTTTTATCAGCTGTTTGGACTCTCATTCTGACGGCACCCATTCACCCCACAGCAAATTTAAAATTTTTGAGTAAACTATTATTTTAAAACCCATATAAAACACCTACACAAACTTTTTATAAAATAAAATCCATATTTGATTTATTTGGATAAATGTACTAAAAATGAAAATAAACTGTAGAACCATATTTACTTGCTAGAATGATTAAACATTGTCAGGTTTTATCATCGCAGCTTTTTATATACACTTTAAATATATACCAGAATGATTTTATTTTGAATTTCACTGATAGTTCACTACTTGATATTTAAAAATAAAACATATGGTTTTCAATGTAAAAAGTATATTTTTGCAAATGAAAACCTTGCATTTAGGATCATACTGCAGTTTAAAAGATGAATATGCTAATGCAGCTTTCTATTATAATTGGACAATCAATGCCAGTGTGCAGTTATAGTTTAATAAGCCACCGTTTCATTGCTACAATACTTACTGAAACACAAGTGAAAGTCTTTATTGCACTGGACTTTTTTGGTGGCATATTAGAGGTGTTTTCTTTCACTTTCACTTGACCGAAGAGACTCTGAAATGAGGTCTGTCTCACTTCTCTTTGCCTAAAGGTCAATCTGAACCAACCCAGATTCATTTTCTACACACCCAAAGCCACATTAATACTATGTTTCATCCATATAAAGCAATGTTTACACATTTGCAAAGTGAAGCAATGAAATCAAATGATGCAAGCACCACACATGCATTACTGAACACTTTTTATTAGAAAAATAATTATAATCTCTCTGGTCATTGGATCATGGCGAGCCCAATCTCTGGTGCTGTGCATGCTGGGATGGTCATAGTGCATGTGTGGCTGAAAAGCCGAGTCCAGCGGAGTGCAGCAGGAGTTGGACACCAAACGACACACTAATGTGTGCTTCAGCGTCTGTGGCGGTCACAAGAGCGATACGCTCGTGGAGTTTCACCGGATCAGGAAAGCGAGACCAGCGCCGATCCCAGCGCATCCGACTACAGCCATCAAAGCATTACGAACCACAGACTCCACGTCCTCCACGCGGAAAAACTCCACAAATCCATGCTGCAGACACAGAGAGACACATATTAGCCCTCAAAACACAGTCAAAACTTCCGGAATGCTTTCAGACCCACTTTTTTCCCAGTTATTTTTAAAGAGGTATCACAGGTTTTCTGCATTTGGTTCATTTTGACCTGCATTTATATGGAGCACCATTAGTGCCAAAACACCTCGTGAAATGATCCATGAAGTCATTAATTATACTTCTGTAAATATATTAAATATTTAACACACTTTTGCGACTGAATTTTGATGATAAGCATGAATGTGTGCGTCTATTGATGAACCACTGCGGGATGAAAAAACTGATCACTTTTCCATCTGAAAGAGAACGTTTATAAAAGCAAAATTAATTTAGTTTGTTTGAAAAATTTTAGCAATATTAGTGTTTTTTCAGAAATAAATATTTCAGATTGATAAATTTGGACTGTTTTTGAGCAGACTTGAGTTATACATTAAGGAATTTAATGAAATTCCATTTATTCCAATACTAATAATTCTCAGATTTTATATATGTTCTTATAAATGTCTTATAAATTACATAAAATTAATATTAAAACCAAATGTGTGTTTGTGTGTGTATATATATAGTCCTCATTTGTATAATGTAAAACTATGTAAATGTGTAAAGTTTTTACTTGCATAAGCTTTCACTTTCAGATGAAAAAGTGATCAATTCTTTTTATTCTGCTGTGGTTCATTAACAGACGTGCATATTCCCATTCATCAACACAATTCAGTCCAAAAGTGTGTGAGATGTAAGGAAAAGATAAAACACAATTAAAAGTGCAGATAATTTCACAAGGTATTTTTGACATTGTTGGCGCTCCATATAATGCGGGGTCAAAATATCTGTCATTTCTTTTATTTATTGCTTTATAAACTAATGATTCTTCGAATGCATTACTGGGGTTAATGAAGAAGCATGTGAGTTTAATGGCGGTCTGTCTGATACATGAGCTCCTGGGTTGAGTTTCACATGTGCTGAATGGACTGAACTTCACCTGTGTGTGTGTGTGTGTGTGTGTGTGTGTGTTTGTGTGTGAGAGAGAGAGAGAGAGAGATCACACACACACACACACGAGAACAGCTCTGAATTATGCAGTGGAGGAAACACAAGCCGTTCCCATGATAGCATGAGTGAGATTTTCCTCTGGTGTCACTCACCCAGCTCTTGTTGTTGAGCAGCCAGTCGTGCTGTTCTGAGATCAGATAGGAGGAGATCTGCTCGGCCACCGTCTCCACACACCGCTCTCTCTGCAGCTCCTTCAGATGCGTGCACACCACGGCTCCGAACGCCACCAGACTCACGATCCGGCCCCAGTTCGTGGTGTGGTCCTTGAACATGGTCTTGGCTATACAGCTGATGAAGCTCATGTCGTCCGGTTGAGAGTCCAGCTGCAGACGCTGCAACATTCCTGCAGAACACACACACACACACACTTAACAACCCACGTCATGTGTTCAAATACACTTTAATTTGAATTGTCAGAAATCTCATGCATTCACACTGACATCCAATTCAGATCAGTTTCTGACAAGAGCAATAAAATGAGTGGTTCTGCATGCCCCGCCCCCTTTTTGATTGACATCACATAACCACCTTGTTATTTTTTTTGGTTAATGCTCAAATTAAGAGAGGAACGAATCCAACAGAAATTGGAAATAGACAAGTTTGGGGAATCACAAGTCACTACAATATGAAGAAGAACTACAAACCAGTGTTATTGCAGCATTATAGCTTTTACTAATATTTTGAATGTTCATACATAGGTGTGTTATTTTCCATTTTTGACTATACTGTTAATTTTTATTTTTCATAAATTTTAGTACTTTATGTTTATTACAAGTATATTAAAACCATTTTTAGTAGCTCTAATAACCGTGTTTTCGGTGTTCTAATAATCGTGTGAAGAACAGCTCTTCTGAAAACTCAAGAGACAGATCTATATTTGCACCCGCTTCCGTGTCGCTCCGCGGAGGCGTGTCGCGCGCTGATAAGCGGAACTTCGGCGCTTCTCGGAATCGCGATGACGAACTTTGCGGTTTGACCAGATACCAGAAAAAAAAAACCCTTCTGGGAAAAAAAAAAAACCCGGTTATTTACAGGTTATTCACGTTCAAATTACTTCAGAAAAACTATATATATCACAATATTTAAAACTATAAAGTTAAATCAGATCAGAACGCGATACATTCGCGTTACAAACAAATAAATAAAAAACAATAAGTAACGTTACCGGATAGTTTGAAATCATTATGGAGTATTATTTTACTATAATTACACGAGTAACTGACATCACAAGTCTCTTCTTGTCAAACAGACGCTACACGGTGCTTTTCTCGGTTATTCTCTGATATTTAGCCTGGAGGGAACCCCGCCAGAAAAGATGTTTACCGAGGGACTCCCCTTAAACACCACGGGGCTAGTTTTGAGCGGCGAGTTTCGGTGTAAGAACCTGGCAACCCCGCAGCTGTGTTTGGGTGTAGCGAGTGCGCATGCGCTGCTCTTACCTTTGTACGCGATCTCGTGCTTTAGGAGAATGTCCGCGACAACGCGAGTCATTGTCGGTAACGCGTGATGCTGCTTCCGGTCCCGCGGACACAGTCCCGTGTGCGTGCGATAGAAATCCAGTAAAAGCCGCCTCGTGTCGCGACCCAGCTCGGCGGAACCGAACTCCTGCGGGTCCGGTGTGTTCGGGAGAGACCCGTCCGCCGCGGACACATAGCGTCCGTCCAGATGCAGTCCTTTCAGGCCGTTCGTTCCCGGTCTGAACGGCTTCATCGCGGCGTCCGTTTCATCCGCGCACCCGTCGAGCTCGTCCTCGGTCCGCGCTTTGAGTGCGGGCGCGGGCGCGAGCGCCGTGTGCGCGCCGAGGAGACTCACCGTAGCTGTTCTTCTCATCAAACTCAAAGTCATATTTCCGATCACGACGCGATACAGAGGCTTAAACACGACCTGGACGAGTTAGAGTAGAGCTTCGCGCTGGTTTGAAGGCTGAAGCTCAGTCTATAAAGTGAAACTGCAGGTCCTTACTCTCTGAGCGAAGCGGAAGTAGTTGTAAAGCTGAGCGGTTTTAAAGAGCGCCGAGTACGCCCTGCGTGCTACATTTGACGAGTTCTCCGACTCCTCCCCTTAAAGCCTTATATGGACTTCCTTCCAGATTTTTCTTTTGGTGGTCAGTGGGTGAAATTAACTTTATGTAAGTTAAACTGGGAGCCAAGCTGTGAGTGAGAGGCGGTGAAGCAAAAAAATATAAATACAAACACATAAGAAAAATATGTTTATATATTAAATATATTTATATATAATATAAAAGATAAGAATATAAATGTATATACATGTAAATATTTTCAAAATATATACTGTATGTCTGTGTATTTACATATACATAATAAATACACACAAAGTATACACATATTATGTAAACAAAATTTTTATTTTTGATGTGATTAATTGCGATTAACAGTTTGTCAGCACTAATACACACACACACACACACACTACTAGTCAAAAGTTTTTGAATCATATAATTTTTTATGTTTTTTTTAAAGAGGTCTCTTCTGCACACCAAGACTTCATTTATTTGATCCAAAGTACGGCAAAAACAATAACATTTTGAAATATTTTTACTATTTAAAATAACTCTTTTCTAGTTCAGATCATCATATTAGAATGATTTCTGAAGATCATGTGACACTGAAGACTGGAGTAATGATGCTGAAAATACAGCTGCACATCACAGAAATAAATTACAGTTTAACAGATATTCACATAGAAAACAGCTGTTATACATTAGAATAATATTTGGAACAAATAAATGCAGGCTTGTCGAGCAGAAGTGATTTCTTAAAAAAACATTAAAAATCTTACTGTTAAATTGTTTGATTGGTAATACACAATAAAAAAAAAAAAATGTTTTATGTATTGTTAAAACTGTGCGTGTCTATTTTTTTCCATGCATTGAATTCACACTTTTTGATATTATTTCTCTCCGTGTATAATTTCACTTATTTAAATGTAAAATTGTACACACACTCATATTTTATTTTGGAACATTTTAAATATTTATACCTTTGTATTTTTATTATTCATAACTTACTGATTTGAAATCATTACTTTCTGTGAGAATTTTCAGTAGAAACCTCTAAACTTCGCGGTCACTAGTGGCCTCTGCTGGACATAATAACAACAATAACACAGATTACTGGACATGTACAGTACTCAGTTCTTTACATGAAGTAAAAGGAGATCTCAGAGCAAAGCTTAACTTAATGTAAACTTTTATTTCAACACTACCTTACACACAAACGTCAGGACGTGTCCTCATACATCACTCCATTCACTGTACAGTAACATACATTAATACATGGACACGATCACAATCTTAATACATGGACACGGTCACATCTGGAACGACCTCCTGCACATACTTTTTTTCAGCTGTACAGTGCTGGGAAAAAGTCCCTTTTTTTTGCATGTCACACTTTAATGATTCAGATCAAACTAATGTTAATATTACAAAGATAACCACATTGCAAATACAAAATGCAGTTTTGAAAATGATTTCATTTATTAAGAGAAAAAGCTGTCCAAACCTGCCTGGCACTACGTGAAAATGTAAATGCCCCCTAAATCTAATAACTGATTGGGCAGCAACAATTGTTTATGATAACAATGAGTTTTTCACATCGCTGCGGAGGAATTGTGGCCCACTCTTCTTTTCAGAATTGTTTTAATTCAGCCACATCGGAGGGTTTGAGCATGAAAGGACCGTTTAAGCTCATGCCACAGCATCTCAATCAGATTTGAGTCCAGACTTTGACCGGGCCGCTCCAAAACCTTAATATGTGCCCTAAAGTCTTGGGGATAATCAAGATATTTTTTGGCAAATGTGAGACGAGGCTGTGTGTTGTTTTTGGTCAGCAGTGGCTTTAGGAGCTCTCGCATGGATGCTGTTTCTGCCCAGTCTCTCTCTCATTGTTGAATC